>NC_048300.1:68238214-68538214 GCF_013100865.1 Trachemys scripta elegans | reverse complement strand
TTCAGCCACCACAGCTTAATAATTAGTTATGCAAATAGCCAAAACAGCTAAAAAGTACAATTTCCTGCCCAAATGGTCCAGCCTCCTGGACATCCTATCAGAGAATGCAGAATGAAAGGTCTTGTCAGCTCTTTGGTCTTTAACAAGTGAAACCATCAAGGAGCCTGTCTGCTTTTCAAAGTTGCAGGGCCTATGCTATGCAGTATGCTACCTCACAGAGGTAAATTCTTGAAGTATGTGTTTTACACCTTACTACTTTCATAAACACTGATGGTCTCTGGAAAACTGATAACATTCTTGTGACCCAAAGACCTCTTGATACCAACTGGCAGAGGGCACAGGTGTACATAAGAATACAGGGTGTCCTGGGTTCACCACAAATGTCATGCAAGGTCTCTAAAGAAAGCCTGTGGCACACTGCATTATAATCACTGTGAGAGGTATGTAAAAATAGTATGTGAGGCGTTATACACACACATGTTGAAAATATTCTCTAGGCCTTGTAGTTAAAAAGACAGGTCACTCAAGGCACGCTGGGTGCCTTGAGACAAAATTCTACAGAAAGGAGATGTACTTATCTATATTGTGCGTCTTCCAATAGAAGTCTATCAGCGTACTGAATCAAATGCTAATGAAGAGCTTGCTTGCTGAGACTTCATAAGAAAATTAAAAGGAAGAAGTAAACAGCAGACAGGGAGGACAGCCCTGTTTTCAGATGAAGATCAAAGTTCTGGTCTGCTATATCTGGGAGTGCAGAGAGATGTTTTGGTATCCTTCAGTCTGTAAAGACAGGCTGTCAGCAGGTTAGATCTTGTAAAAGGGAGATCTCCGTCATCTCAGTTGAAAATGCTGGGAAAAGGACTTAGAGTAAGCTATCTTGTATGAAACCAGGAATGTCCTTGGGAGTTACGTTTAAGCTTTAGAAAGAGTATTATAATTTTGTTTTGTATGTAACAATTTGTTTCCAATATTCTCTCTTACTATCATTTGACTCTCTGGTCTTTCATAATATATTTATAGTGAAAACAAGAATAAGTGTATCTAAGTACTGTGCATTAAGTGGAGTGGTGATCCTGAGTTAAAGCTAATAAGCTGGTATGTACTATTCCTTTGGGAGTAGCAAATCTGAAAGTTCTGCATGTGTTCAGTGGAACAGGGGCTGGGCTCTCAAGAGAGATGCTCAGAGGACTTGGGGGTTGGTGTATCATTAACCAGTACAAAGTGAGCAGAGCCTGCAGCAACCTGGAAGGTAGGGCTTATGGTGCCAGAGGCTAGTGGAGTCAAGGAACTGATCCACAGCAAGCACAGACAAGACTTCCTCACACTAAGGGCACATGGTTGCGAGGTGCCTCACAACCCAGGGTACCCCAGAAAGAATCATAGCTCTGTTTTAGCCATGCCAGAATGTGGAAAGAAAGAACTTTTTTTTTTTTGTTCTTTCCTCAGAAACATAAAAAGGTCTGTATTTCTTAATCCTACTACACATTTTTCACACTGTAGGATCCTACAACACATTTTTCAAAAATCCTGGTTTCCCTGCAAATGTACCTAGGAATGAAAAATTAACAATACTCTATATACCTAAAATGGGGACTACTGTGGAAACTAGTAATTTTTCTCAAAACAGAAGAAAAATTTTAGGTGTGACCACTATACATGTAATAAAGAAAGGATGCTGTTTTCAATTATTCTATTGTAGACGATACTGAAGTTTTATTATATTTCAGTTGATTTAGCTATATTTATAAACAAACAATTTCATAAATTTGAAAATATGATTATTGGTAGATAAGGTTTCCCAACAGAAACAGTACAGTAATAGTAACAATAATCCAACATATTGTCCATTCTTCATAACAGTTTTGATCACCCAAATAATATACACTGCAATTAAATGAAAGATAAAACATTTTAAATTGTACAGAAAAAAAAAGTATTCTAAATCATACCTCAGGAGCTAGGTATTCTGGTGTACCACAGAATGTTTTCATAGTAGCTGCATCTGTGATTCCTTCTTTGCAAAGTCCAAAATCTGTAATTTTTATGTGGCCATCTTTATCCAACATTAGATTTTCTAACTGCATATTAGAAAGAACACACACAATTAGTCCATAAGTATTTCTTAACAGGCTAATATACTACATGTCATCAAAAAAGCCTTAACTAAGCTTTACCTGCAAGGTAACAAATTGCACTGTAGTTTACTACTGTGTCATCAAGAAAGTGACTGTAGGCTCCCACAATAAACACCGTAAGAGTTTGCTCAATATACTTCTTTCCCACAGAATGAAAGCAAAAAACACTTTCTAAAAATTTCCAAGACTCTCATGCTTTCCAGAGGACCTATTACAATCATCACAGAATTGTTTGTTTGGCAAAATTTTATGGCTTTCCTCTATCTGTGCATTACCTGCAGCTCAGGCTCATGACCCAGAATGAAAACTGGTACAATTTTTACTGGGAATTACCCCAGAGTAATGACTAACACTAGTTCTCCAAAAGCTTTTTCTGTGTGCATAGAATTTGTTTGGATATTAAAAATAATTCAACAGATATATACTGCAAACAAGCAAAACATTGTTCTAAACTACTTTTCTGAATAGGAAACCTTAAATTTTCTCAGTAGAAAATGTGTTCTGAAAATGCTGATTCAACACTGGTGAACTACATGAATTCAAGTCAAATAATGAATCTCTAGCATTTTCCAAAGAGAGAGTAATCAGGACCCCATGTATTCTGTGATTCCACAACTACAGAAGAATAGCATTAGAATTTTAGCTTTCTTTTTTTTCTTTTTCTTTTTTAATATGTTTCTAGTCCTTGTGGTCTATTGTGTAGTATTTTAACTGTGTGACAGTGTTGATCATTTTAACTAAACACAATCTTCTCCCACCCCCCCCACACACAAACTCTGCTTTTCTCAAAACTGTGTAACTTTATAATTACTTTGAGTTTGTCCCAATAGTCTTTGCAAAAACAAAAATTTGATTACTTGTGTTGTTTTTTTTTACCTTGAGATCACGGTACACAATCTTCCCAGAATGCAGATAGTCCAAAGCAGAGACAATTTCTGCACCATAGAAGCGTGTGCGGTCCTCAGAGAACACCCGCTCTCTCGACAAATGGAAAAACAGCTGCAGGGTAAACAGCAGGGACAGGATTGTAATAATTACTGATTTAGTGGGGGAAATTAACACAAACATAAAACACCTCTCATCACCATATTGTGATGATAGATAGTGTGCTCTCAGTGGACACTCAGCACTCTTAGACAGCAGCTGGCTTATCTTTTCCAGGTTTCCAAGGGAGGAAGGCGAGCTGTTAAATCAGCGTTTTAATCAATATACCAATCTTGTTTAAGGCATTCTGCTTGCTACCCATTTAACCTTCCGTTACCAGAGGAAAAAAGTATGCAACAGCATCATCCTGTACTTTTCCCTCCACCTCCTCCTCCCAAATTTTATTTTTAGCTGTTGAGACATATCATTTAGACACTTGAACATGGATATTACTGTAAGATTTTTCTATTAATTGCCTGACTTACCTCTGAACTGAGCAAGTGTCTAGTCCTTAGCTGCATACTCACCAAACAAGTGAAGTATGACATTATGCAACCACAACATATTACAGTCTTTCACAAAAATACCAGATAGTTATTTTATGGTTTGTAAAAGCAAACCTATACATTTGTGGTATAATTTGGGTACATAAACTATAGATTTACTCGATTTTATACTCTTCTTCTGTCCCCCTTTCAGCACTTCATAATTTCTTAAACTGAAAGTATTTAGTGAAAAAAAATAGTCATTAAATGATACACATCATAAAACGCAAAGAAAATGTGTAGCATGAATCTGAAGTTCTGTAGCTGTATAAGCCTTTTATGAATACAAAATAATAAAATAACCCTCCAAAAAAAACTTATAGCAGAGTTAAACTGCAGACTATGACTATTCATTCCATTCACTAGAAATACCCCTTTTCTACTTTGGACATGTTGGCAGATTCTTTAAACACAATTAATCTTCAAAATCCAAATTAGTTTCCACCTAACAGGCTAGTTTTCTATTCTATATAAGACAGCTCATGTGACTTGATATACACAGGCACCCTATTTTCTCCCCATAAATTATATTAAAAATACTAACAAGGAATAATGAATAACAGTCCTAAAAATATGGAAAACTTCACTGTTTGGAAACCATGTACTGGGCAAGAAAATCACTGTTTGGAAACCATGTACTGGGCAAGAAAATCTACAGTAAAACTACATAGTGTTTTCATGCAGTGCTAAAAGAGAAGAAATAATTCCAAACCATAGGTCAAACACAAAAGAAACACATAATAATAGACTTAACTTGTATATTACCAAAAGGTAGCTAAAAAAGTTTGAAATATTAAACATTAATACAGTGTTGGATATGAAAATTAAATTACTTTTTAAATGTTTTTTGCAGTTATTTCAAGCTTGTAGACACTTCAAAATATAAATTATACCTAAAGCATCAATGCAAACATTTTCATCAACAACTTCCCTGCAATTATACTTTAACATCATTTTTATTTTTTAGTTTCAACCTGAAAAAACACACTGTATTAAGCCAGTATAGTAGTCTATATTTGTTGGTCCAGGTGTCTCATGGAAAATTTAGAAAACAGAATTAGGTACGATTTTGGGTCACAAGCATTATCTCATTTTCTGTGTAACCGCCACCATCCTGTAAAAAAATTATATATATTTGCATGAACACTGAAACTTTGTTTCCTAAGTATCTAATATGCTCCTGCTGCTTATTTCCTGCCTCACATAGCAATCTCCCTCTATGACATCACAATTACTGGCAGTGGGGAAAATGATATTAGAAACTGATAATCCTGGCACATCAGATACGGAATAAACAAAGAATTTATGAGCTAAGGAACTGAGTCTGTTTTCATACAATGTCCCTAATATTATAAAACAAGGGAGGAAAAATAAAATACCATGTATACAGTATTAGAATAATTTCTAAACAGAATTATTTATCAAAGGTTTCCATGCAGTGTTCACCAAATGCATGTTAAAACCGAAATTTTCTAAAATAGTGTTAAAATATAAAAGTGAGAAACACAGTATTATGTCCTAGTCATGATCTTCTTGTTTCACAGAAATGGAAACCAAGAATCATTCATCTTAATTTTTTTTAAATACTCAAATTAATATAAAATAATGTGATTTTATTTATTTTGCTTTATAAAGCTACTAATTAGACACTTTGCAAATTTAACAAATATATACTCCATAAAAACTATGTAGTCTTCTCCTCTGACATCTGGAAGAATGGTGAAAGAGAAGGAGATGTCTGGATGCCCCCCGTATGAATGGCTGTGTACAAGAGAGAGTTACAAATTTTCCATCTTCCGACTGTCCCAGTAGCTCAGCAGTAAAACTCCTCAGAACATTCTGGAACCTCAGGGGTCCAGCAATTTCAGAGCAAACAACAAAAATAGGTACACTATGATTCTCAATGCACTGAAAATAGAAAAGTTACTGATTTGAGCCAGCAGGAGTTGATAATCTATCTTGACAAAGCTTTATTTACAGTTTAGTGTGATTTTTTTTTAAGTCCCTTTATTGTAATTCTCATTCAAAATATCAAATCCAAGATAGCATGGCCAAATTAATAGGGCTAGAAACTACTTGCAATACGCCCATGGTTGCCACAGAAGACATGAGATCCCAAGTGAAGCTAATCCCAATATCAGGTCTGACAAGAGCTCTCAGTACACTCAGGTAGCAGTTCTAACAACTAGCAGCCTAGTCTGTACCAAAAGTTCCCATATTCACTTTATCTATGGCGCACAAGGTAGATACACTTAAGTGAATCCATCTTTAAGAATCTTCTTGACCTGAGATTAGATAGAAAAAGACTTGTCATACCTTCTCTCTGGTACTTTCTAGATTCACAAAGGATCAAATATCCAACCAGAGACAGTTGAGCCAATAAAGGATCACTCAGACAAGCTTCAGAAATACATTTAAGGTCTGGCATCCTCCTTCATGATTAAATCCAGTCTTATTAGCTATCAATTACGCTTTAAGTAATAGAAGCTTGTAGTTTAAAATCACTGTATGCCATTGACTCATATCCCTAAAAGAAGGCCTCAGAAAAAGTTAAGTGGCTAGCAGGTCAGGTAACAAGTGTCAACCACCTGATCTATCAGTAAAAAAAAAAAAAAAATTCCCCCTACATAGTGTCATTATTTATTTGTATGCCTGTAGAGTCTAGGAGCCCCAGACATAAACCAGGACCCCACTGTGACAGGTGCTGAACAAAAAACAAAAACAGTCCCTGCCCCAAAGAGTTTACAATCTATGTATAAGACAAGAAACAACAGATGGATACAAACAGATGGGGGGGTAAAAAGGAATGAGACTATATTGTTCAGCAAGGTAGGCAGTAGTCTCAGCACACCAGCGGCCTAACTGTTGTCAAGTTGGCCTCTCTTACCCCTCGCTAGTCAATTCAGGGATTCAAGATTTTCATCTAAATAATGTTAAAATTCAGGCTTACATCTCCTTTTTCCTTCCAAAAGCACAGTTAATTGTATACTAATTTATAATATAAATAAGATACAAGAGAATCAATCAATCTTTTGGAAATAGGTACCTTAAACTAGACACTTATTCAGCAACTGACTGGCAGATTTTCTTGAAAATCCTTTAAAATGAGTCTTTGTTATAACCTAATTGAAATATATCAATTCACCTGACCAAAAAAATAGGGCAGGCCTTCTGGCTGAATAGTTGTCACCACATTCTTCCTTCTTCCGTAACGCTAGGTAGGTAGATAATTCAAAATGAATAATTTGCCTAACATCTTCCTCTTTGTGATTGTCTGTGAGGTAACAGTGATTTTTATCAGATTAATTTATTAATCTCTGAATGACTTCTGCAGATAGTTCTTGGTTTGTGCCTTGTCCCTAAGCACTCTGTTACAAATATTCAAAATATGGATGATTTTGATCATTTACATAATATTGGAAACAAATGTTTATTTCTGTGCCCTGAAGGGATAACATAGTTAAGAACTGGATTTCTGATGCAAATATGTTAATTTTTTGCAAATATTCTGCAAAATACATTTAAAATTGGAAATGTAGGTAACATTCCTATAGTAAACTCATTACTAGAATGACAAAAATGTAAAGCTTATATATATATTTTTGTCATTTTGTCATTTACATTTTTGTCATTCTAGTAATGAGTTTACTATATATATATACACATACACACATATATACATACACACATACTGTATGAGCACAGTCAAATTTTTATTAAAAATGTGAGCAACTATTCAAAGAAAACATATGCTGCGTCCATCCAGCTTTTGATGGCACTTTAAGTTTGGTAAATGAAGATCATGATGTTCTTAAATATTGTCAAAAATACACCTACATGTTATCTGGGATGTCTTACTGCAATATAATATAATCTTCATTCATTGCTTCACCATAATATATTGTTAAAAGTTTAAGTAGTATTTTGGATACAGCTAAAAAGTTTCACAGTCTATTTAATACAAGTCTCAATTTCTATCATTATCATAAAATTAAAATACAACAGAACAAGTATTCTGAAGATGGCTAATCAAGCAATGAGAAACAATAACTTGTGTGACAGTGCTGATTATTATACCCTCAAGTGCACAGGGAGGCAGAAAGCGCGGCATTTGGAGGGAGCATTAATAAGTATTTCTGCACTCTCTGAACTGTATTAGTAATTATAAAATTTAAATTAATTGGGCCTGATATTCAGGTCCACCCCAGCAGTGAAAAGCAATAGATAACTAGATGAACCTACCTAAAGGGAATCTCCAGATGGCAAAAAGCCAGCATCAAGGTTCACCCTCTTCCCTGGCCCTGGTATAAGGGAAGGTCCCAGAAGAAGGGGAGTGGGACAAGGGTGTTCCTATTTTGGGCTGCAAGAATGGTCCCCAAGGTATAACTTAGATCATCTTTGAGGCTGTTCTAAATTATGCCTAGAACTGGACCAGCCATCGTAAAGCCACTTTTGTCCTCTATCCTGCTAGAAGTGCTCAGCATCTCCAAACTTTGCCAAGGATCTAGCCAATTTACTTTCAATTTTTAAATTAAAACATTCTTAAACTATGTACCTCACAGAACATCATAATTGATTTTAAAATCATGTGATCAACTAACCCACTAGATATAAATGCACAGTTCAGAACTTCGTTTCAAGTAGGTGGCCTCACCACAGTACTACATGAAAACAAAAATAAGCCACACTTGAAATAAATAAAAACCCTTCATTATAATTTTAAGATGTTTTACATCCATTTTTCTTTCAATGATTTCTAGGAAGGTTTTCTCTCTGTCCCCCCTTTCCAAATTTCCCTAGGCTACACGCAATATGTTTAAGTTTATGTAACCCATACAATTTATTTTACTTGTCTGCATCATCTTTCAGTTACCACACCTGCACCTCAGCCTAGCGTCCCTACATCTTACAGCATGGCATCTGAATGGGTGTTGTTGATAGAGAAGGCCTGCTCCTCTCCAGTTACAGAAATTCTAATAAGCACCAGGAAAAAAAATGAGTAAAGCAAACCTACCTGAAAAAATGGACAAGGTTTTCCCACTGGTGTCATCAAAAATCAGTAGTACCACAACATTCCTTGATTCCTCAAGTACTCAACTACTTACTTGAACTAGGAGATCTGGGAATAGATAACATTTTAGGTTGGGATACTCATAGGTTCAGCAGATCTCTGAATCAAAATTGTCTGGACAACATTGGAACTATGAGGATTAGCTTGTCCGAGTCCTATTTGAGTTTACAGAGCACTCTGAGAATCAGAAGAGTTAGGGAATAAGCATACAACAGGTCTCCTGATCATGTTATCAGGAACACGTCAACTATGGATTCTGAGCTCATTCTACCTCTCGAGCAAAATCTCGGACACTTCTTGTTATAGTGAGTGATGAAGAGGTCCATCTTCAGATTGCCCTAGTCCATGAAGATGTCCTCCAGTATCTTGTCTTTAATCTCCCACTTATAATTTGTGAGGAAGTGTCTGCTGGGGTTGTCCACAAAAGTGTTCCACTGTCTAGACAAGTGTACTGCCACCAGGGATAGCCAATGTTTCATGCACCAATTCCAGAGCCTGACAGCTTCCTGGCAGAATGGGAGAGATCTGACTTCACCCTGTTTGTTGATATAAAACTTGGTGGTCATGTTGTCAGACATGATTTGCAGTGACTGCCCCTCTATTAGGGCAGGCCTTCCCTACAGCTCTGAGCTATAGGAAAGCTATAGGATGTGCAGTCTCTTCTCCCTTGGGGATCATAGCCCCTGTATCTTTAATTTGTCCAAGTGGGTATCCCATCCTAAAAGGATGTGTCTGTGTTCTGGGTGTCCCTGTCATCCAATATCATGAAGGGGACACCTCTGCAGGGATTCATTGGATTTTTTCCCACCATTTCAGTGAAGATAGAACCCAAGGTGGGATAATACCAGGCATATCCAGGTGATGTTTGGAGGATATGTAAACCAGCTTGAAGCAAGCAGTGGAAGTGAAGTCTGACATACAGTGTAACAAAAATGTAAAAGGCCATGTGACCGAGAAGTGTGGAGATACAACCTTTCATTGGTACATAGGTTTTCTTCCCATTGGAAAATTAGGGCGGACAGGTTCTTGAATCTGTCCTGAGGTGGGTAGGTCCTGGTTGTGGAGGAGTCTAGGATTGGACCAATTAATTCAATCCTCTGAACCTGAGTTAATGTTGATTTATGTTTGTTGACTTTTAGGCCTAAAATCTGAAAGACTATGGTGCAGAAGGCTTCAGAGGCCTGCTGAGATTTCCCCCATATGAGCCAATTGTGCAAGTAAGGATACACATTGATGTTGCATCTTCTCAGAAAAGTTGCCACTACTGATAGCAACTTAGTAAATATACTTGGTATCATGGAGAGTGCAAAGGACAACACTCAATACTGATAGTGGTCCTAGCCCACTGTAAGTACTTCTCATTAAGCAGAATGATGGATATGTGAAAGGATACATCCCAAAGGTCGAGAGAAGCAAACCAGTCTCCTCAAGTCCAGAGTCAGGAACACTGATGTGAGGGTGACCACTCTGAACTTCAACTTGTGAACGTGTTGAGGATTTAAGCATCAAAGAAGGATCCCTTTTTCTTTGGAATAAGGGAATAGTTGCTGTAAAAGCCTTTCTCCCTGCACTGTGTAGTCTATCACTCCAAGAGAGAGGAACATGAGGATCTCTTGATGTAAAAGATTCTCTTAAGAAGGGTCCATGAAAAGGGATGGGGAAGGGGAGTTGGGTGTAGTCACCATTGAAATCTGGTGGAGTACCCATGTGTTAGTGTCTCCATGGCTCTTTGGCTGGTAGTGATAAGGGGCCAAGGGTGCCTGGAGTGAGCTAAACGATTTCTGAAGGGAAGGACTGAAACGTCAGGCGTCACACACGAGACATGTCTTAATCATCCCATCAAATCGAGTATTTCTAGGACTCTGAGGTTTGGTTGGTGTCAGAGGAAGCAGTGGTGGTTTCCTCCTGTGGAAGCACTGATGTTTCCTGGGTGGTCCCAACATCCTTTGGTGATAGAAGGATGGCACAATTGTCTCTGTGAAGTATAAGACTGTTTGATATATCTTCTCTTAGGATCTGGTGTGTACACTCTGACAGAACGTGAGGTGGCTTGTGAGTCCTTCAACATATGGAGTGCCCCATCCATCTTGGAACTGAATAATTCAACCCCTTCAAAGGACAGATCATCCACTTTTGTTTGGACTTCTCTGGGGAACCTCAGTCCCAGAAGCCAAGATTCCTGTCCCATAATGACTGCCATTGCCATAGATGTAGCAGCCTATCCATCACATCTAGTGATGTTTGCAGACTTGTCCTAGATACTAGCTGGCCCTCGTTGACTAGCAATATAAATTCCTCAGGACTCTCATTTGGCAGGTTACTACAAAGGCAAACAGTCTCTAACATATGTGGAACTCATACCTGGCCAATATGGCCTGGTAATTGGACACATGGAACTGTAAGCTTGCCAAGGAGTAAAGCTTTTCAAACACATAAATCAGTCTCTCTGGCTCTTTCTCCTTTGGTGTGGGCCTGAATTGTTTTACTATTTCATTTGCCACTGTAACTACAAGGGAGGATGGCACAAGATGTATGTAAAAGAATTCCACACCTTAGGAGCACATGGTATTTACAATATGCCATACAAAAGATAGGGGGTGTTGAAACAGATATCTGCCACAGAGTTTTGGCAGGGTCCATTATAGCCTTGTTGACAGGGAGAGAGCTATTTTTACCATTGAGAGGCCTAGAGTATGTTCACTAACTTATGTGTCTGCTCCTGTACCTCATCAATAGGATTTAGAGGGCCCCAGCCACCCTTTGTAATAGGTCTTGGAAACCCTTGCAATCATCCAACTCTGGGGTCATTTGTGGCATTACAGCATCATCAGGGACAGGGAGGATGGTGTCACCCAGACTGGGAGGTTCCCCTCTAGGCCTGTTCTTTCATTTCTTCCTCCTCTACCTGTGATTGGAGCAGAGCCAGGAGGGGTGGTTGGGAAGTCTGTAGAGCCAATACTGTGGGTGAAATAACCTTCTGGCAGTGCTGTTTGTTCCCTCTGGCTAAAGTTGCTCTGAACAAACCAGGATCCCCAGAAGGACCATGGGGCATTGGCAGGTAACAGCCTGGAGACCAGGGGGTAGGGAACCATGGGTCACGGTTTTGAGGCCTCCCATAGCTCTCTTGTGAAGAGTGCTGGACTCTCTGTAGAATGTTGAGTAAAGATACTATTGGTATGGATCTTCCTCACTCTCCAACTCTGAAAGTTGCTGAGAATAATGCAAAACTGAAATCCAGGGGCCGAGCTGTGGTCCTTGATGTCTTAGAAACCGACAGTGCCACACCTGTGCATAGAGTGGGTGCCCCAGCATTGCTAAAGTTGACACCAAAGAAGACTGCAATTTCAGATGTATCTGCAGATTTATGCTGCCGTAAGATGAGGTATCGTGAACAGATGGGCTGGAACCAGATTTTCTTGGGGTGCCATGACAATGTCTGACATGGTCAAGGAGGGAACCTTCGTGTGCAGCCCCAGCTGACCTGGCTCCAGTGCCAAGAGGATTGGGCATTGGGGCCACAGAGACAGACGGCACCGGGGTTAGGCAGAGGTCTTTCCCAAAGGAGAGTATTTTGATGCCAGGCACTTCAGTGCCATTGGGTTGGAACTGGCATGAGAGTGAAATTCAGTGGAAACCATTCTAAGCCACCCAGTATTAGAGGATTTTTGGTGCCACGGGGAGGTATTCCTCTTAAAGGAAGCCTAGGTAAGTGACCTACCTATGGGGCTCCTGGTCCCTTGCAGTCTATCCAAAGAGGATGCTGTCTTCAGGTAAGTGACCTACCTATGGGGCTCCTGGTCCCTTGCAGTCTATCCAAAGAGGATGCCGTCTTCATATTTGTGGTCTGGGCTGCCACCACCAGGGCTCTTTAAGGCAGAGACCCTACATTTGCTCTCTTGGGCTCCAAAGGTCCCTGTATGGGGGAGGGGGGTGTCTAGCAAGCCCAGTTGAGAAGTAGGTCTTGTGGACTCAGTCATCAGGAAGACTTGAAGGCAAGCCTGTCTCTCTCTCTCTGTCCTTCCTGGCACAAGAACTGAAGGACTTACAAACTGCATATTTACTGGGAATGTGTGAATTTCTAGCATGAGGGGCAGTGCTTGAATCCAGGAGAACTGGATGACACCACACCGGCAACGAGTAAAAATCAAAGACACTAATGATTACAGCAGTCAGATAACTATGTCTATATCTATTGACTGACTAAACTATAAAACAATTAAAGCTAAAAACTAGTATAGAAAGGCTGGCAATCTCTCAGACAGTCAGGGCTCTGTCTCCAAGCTTTTAGGCAGAAACACTGAATGGCTGTGTGATGGGGCGGCTGCCCCACTTAGGCAGAAAGGTTAAAGCAGCCTTGGGGAGGTTGTGCAGAACCCAGCCTATTAGAAGAGGGCTTATTGAGCCAGCCAATAGGGAGAAGGCTTAGTAGAGCAGCCAATCAGGGCCAGGCTGGCCCATATAAAAAGGGCTGCTGAGCAGAACAGGGGCAATCTCTCCCTAGAGGCCAAGGGAGGAGGACTGGCTGCCCTGTAGGACGGTTGAGAGAGAGCCCCTCAAGGACAGAGCAAGGCTTGGCAGCATCAGGGGAGCAAGAGGGAGCTCCCAGCCTGACATCTGCCGGACTGAAGCCCTGATACCAGGGAGGAAAAGGTGCTAGGGCTGCAAGGAAGTTGCCCAGGGAAACAGATGGCAGAGCAGGAGGAGGCGAAATACGTGGCTGCTGGCTATAGGGTCCCTGGGCTGGGAGAGATGGGGGAGAGAACCGGATGGGGTACAGCTGGAGGACTGTGTCCAGAAGAGGATGCCGCGGTCCAGGGAGCAACGTGGGTCCTAGAAGCGTAGGCGAGATTGACGAAATGAGAGCTAATTCCCAGGATGGCCAGCAGGAGGCACCGCGGTGGTGAGTCCTGCCTCGTTACACACAGCCAATGCACTTCACCCTTACAAGCCCTCAGCACAGCTCACAAGAGCTATGGGACACAGATGCACCATCAGTACAATGTGCATATGGCTAATCACTGAAAAAAGAATGTGGAATTATTTGATGACTATTTTAATTTTTATGTTCTCTCAAGCTATATTCTGCACCTCAGGAAACAAGTAACTTTTGTTTTAGATTGTAAGCAATCTGAGGCAGGGATTGTCATTTATAACATGTAGAGATGGTTGAAAATGGGATAAAACCCAGTAACTTAAAAATGAAAGCAGCAACTGTATACAGTTGTTTTTCCCCCCTAGTTAAGTTGTAATTCCTCTCAATTAAGTCTTGCCTAGAAACATTAATATCACTTGCTCTGATACAGCAAACCACTTGGTTCTTCCTTATCTGCTGAATCAAAATAAGAGCTATGACAAAAAAGAAAAAATGCAAAATATGGCAGAAATACTGTAAATGTTTCAGTGTTGAGAAAACCATCTGGTTAGTTTTAAAATCTGATTTTACTGAGTTATAAATACACAGGTAACAACCAATTAATAAGTCTTATATTGAAGTCTAAATCTGAAAATATACTGAAACTATAAAAATTGAGAAATTAATAGGCATATTCAAAGTATTCTCCAGAAGAAGTTACATAGCATAATCTTTGTATTGCTACAAATTTCTGAGCTTTACTGCCAAATAATAAAAATTAGAGATGGGAAACAGCTATTAAATTATATGGTATATTCCCCTGCCAGTAAAAGGTTGTTCCTGCAGTACAGTTTATAGCGTTTTGGGCAGTAGATGATCGCTGAGTGCATTCTGCTATACAAGACAATGTATGTAATATATTGTGATACTAATTTATTGTATCTAACTACAGCCACACCAATTGCTGGTGCCTTTTGGTGGCAGGTGCCCAGTGCATGTGATCGTTCAATAGAGGGGTCTGGTTTCCTGATAAACTGGAATTGGGAGTGGAGTAAGCACCTCCTAAAGAAAGTGAGGAATAGGGCTGGGGCTCTGAATGATGGGTACAATGAGAAAAAAAAACTCTGTTCCGCCACCTTAACCCTTGTACCATGCAATGGTGTTTGGGTCCCAGCAATAGTGCTGGGCCCAGGTATAATAGGGGGTGGGGTTGCCGGCAGGCAGCTCTCCACCAGGTAGAAGCAGGGCCAGATTTACATCTCATGTGCCCTGAGGCACAGCATCTTTAGCGCCCCCCCTGCCTACAGCTGACCTTCATGTTTTCTGTAATATATGAAACTTTTAACCCACTTTTAACTTTTAGGCACGCCTTGGCACGTGCCTACTGTGCCTAACTGGAAATCTGGCCCTGGGTGGAATGGATTTTAAAGGAAGGATGCCTTCAACTGGACAAGATTTTTCCAGATCTATTTCCAGATTTGACACTTATTAAAGTTGCAGCCTAGTTAAACCACAGTTAAACCAACAATCTTGCCTGTCCTCCTTACATTTCTGGAACAAATGCTATCTCTAGCACCTTTATAGAATATGTACAATATTTTTTAAACTTCTGTAAAAAATATTATATATGTAATCAAAAACAGGAAGACTGAAGGATTCCTCATCTGGTATCTAACCCTCTGATCTAAACCTCTCAATTGCTCCCTCTGGCACGCTACACCATATTCTTGAGCCTCCCTTACACTTTAAGTTCTTAGTCATTAGGACAAATTTCTAATTCAAATTCAAAATCCTAGAGTTCACTTATGATTATTGAGTTATGACAGCTACTAATTTGGCAAATATGCATCACAGGAGAACAGTCTTAAAGTGAGAGAGGAGGGAGAAGTCAACATGGGCCTGTCCAGCATTCAAGCAAAATATGAGGACATATGTCAAGGAGACAGACCCTAAAGGGCAAGCTGCAGAAACTGACATCCATGGGCTGCACATAAGGCTTCCGAAATGCAGAGTTCCATTAGCTCTAGTGGAGCCACTGAAGAAGAAACCGGCAAACCTGCAAAGAGGCATCCTTACACTCACTGAAACCAGCACAGAGTGGATCAGAATTCCATTAGCGCTGAGAAAACCTTCAGGTAAATAGAGGATATGCATTGACCTAAAACCACTGAACAGAGCATTGAGAAATCACTACCCATTACCAATGACTGAGAACACACTATTCAATTTACCCATGGCAAAAGTGATATCAAGAATGAGTTCTGGCATGTGGAGCTAGGAATTGCAGAGTATGAATACCTCTGGGCATCAGTCTGGCCCCAGAGGTGTTCCAGTGTAAACTGAACTAGGCCTCATCCGACAGACTCCCAGGCATAAAGACTGTAGCTGATGACATTCTTATTGTAGGAGAAGGATATGACTAAAAAGAGGTAATCCAGGACCATGATACCAAGCTGCAGTAACTCAAACTAGTGCCATGAGTGGAATATTGGGTTGAATGCACACAAGCTGAAGATGAGGAGAACTGAGGTCCCCTATGTCAGACATCTGTTGACCTCTGAGGGACTCCAGCCAGTCTCCAAGAAACTGGCAAACATTAAGGAAATGCCCTGGCCAAAGGAAGTGAAGGGAGTCCAGCAATTTATATTAATGGCCAACTGTCTACACAGATTCAGTGCACATCAGTAAGAAGTCTGTGAGTCCTTGAGACAGTTAACACACAATTATGCAGTGTGGGAATGATGAGAGACTCAAGAAGCAGCATTTGAAGGAGTAACAAAAATCATAAGCAAGGCACCAGTCCTGAAGTACTACAGCCCTGCAGAGCAGCAAGAGCTTCAGCGTGATGTCTCAGAAGAGCAACAAAGTCAGCAGCCTACAGAATTTGCTATTCGAGCCCTGACAGACACAGAAAGAGGGTATGCACAGATAGAAAAGGATCCACGGGCTGTGGTATGTGGAATGGAACGCCAACAGTCAGGGGTGAAAGTAACTTAAAGGACTTACCCGTACACCAGAGTCCTGAGTGGGGCGTGGCCTCAACCAGAAGAGGCGTGGCCTCGACTGGAAGAGGCAGGGACTTTCAAGCTGTGGCTGGGAGCCCCAGGGCCTTTAAATCACCCCAGAGCTACCAGCTACAGAGGTGACTGGGAGCCCCAGGGCAAATTAAAGGGCCCAGGGCTCCAGCCGCCGCGGAGCTCCAGGCCCTTTAAATCACCACGGGAGCCCTGCCGCCGCCACCCCGGGGCAGCAGGGCTCGGGCTACGGCTGGGTTAGCGGTGCCAGGGCTCCGGAGGTGATTTAAAGGGCCCGGGGCTCCAGCCGCTGTGGGGAGCCCCAGGCCCTTTAAATTGCCTCTGGAGCCCTGCCGCCGCTGGGTTAGTGGTAGCAGGGCTCCAGCCACTGCAGGGAGCCCCGGGCCCTTTAAAGCGCCACCGGAGCTCCGGCAGCGGGGCCAGAGCTCCAGGACCTTTAAATCCCCGCCCGAGCCCGGCTGCCAGAGCTCTGGAGGTGATTTAAAGGGCCCGGGGCTCCCCACAGCGGCTGGAGCACTGGGCCCTTTAAATCACCAGCAGAGAAGCCAGTGCAGTCCGGCATGGCGTACCGGCTCTTGCCAGTACGCCGTACCGTACCGGCTTACTTTCACCTCTGCCAACAGTTCACCTTTGTGCATAACATAGTTGTGCACTCTGATCAGAAGCTATGAGAAAGTATCATGAAGTCATTGCTGAGAGCACCCAAGTGACAACAACAAATTATGCGTACATCAACCTGCTGGAGTCTATAAAGTATTGTACAAGAAAATCACTACTGGCAGCAGATATGCTGAGTGAGGCATAGTTTCCAGAGCACAACACTGATGGATTTGTGGAACAGAAGATAGAGTCTATCAATATGCTACAATACCTTCAAATTTCAGATGGGAGGACCCAGGAAAACGAACAAAACACTGAACAGGGTGGAGTGCTAGAGGCACTAAAACAGTTCATACTCCAAGGCTGGCCAGATGCCAAGGAGCAAGTACCGCAGGTGAGGGTTGAACTGTGTATGCAAGACGTGATTTTTTTAAAAGGAAACTGAGCAGTAATCCCAGCAGATTTAAGAGCAAACATCATGAGACTGATATATGCTTCACACCTGAAAAAGGAAGCATAGTTAAGATGAGCCAGGAAGTGTCTCTACTAGTCAGGAATTAATGCCCAATTCGGAGCAGAGCATACACAGAACAGTGCAAGATGTACAACAAATAAAGTAATCAACAGAAGGCGACTACAACCTCACAAAATCCCAGCTCAACCCTGGGAAAAAGTTAGCTCCTGTTATTAAAGGTTATGTGGTCAAAGTAGGTTACTACACCTCTACCTCGATATAACGCTGTCCTCAGGAGCCAAAAAATCTTACCGCGTTATAGATGAAACCGCGTTATATCAAACTTGCTTTGATCCACCGGAGTGCGCAGCCCTGCCTCCTGGAGCACTGCTTTACTGTGTTATATCCGAATTCGTGTTATATCGGGTCACGTTATATTGGGGTAGAGGTGTTCTCCAATTTCTGGGAGGTGGACTACCTAGAAAAAACTCAGGCCAGAAGTGTCATCGGGAAACTAAAGGCGCATTTTGCAAGGTATGGCAAACCTGACCTACTATGCTCAGACAATGGGTCACAATACACTACATCCAAAACAAAAAAAAAAAAAAAAGACTCAACACCAAGTTGGCAGTCAAAGCCAAGAGACTGATGCCAAAGGCAAAACAGAAAGGAAGGGATCATTCTACCTGTCAACATTGGAGCATCGCAATAAACCCTCCCAGGGACTAGAGAGTAGCCCAGGACAGAGACTGGTGAGTCAGAGAACCAAGACTCTGATTCCCAGGAAGGACTGTCTGCTGCAGCCTGGCAGAGGAACAAAGGAAAGTACACTGAAACAGTTAAGAGAATGCCAAGCTAAGTGAGCAGCCCACTACAACAAGGGAGCCAAGGATCTGAGGCCACTGCACAGAGGTGAGCAAGTCTACAGTCCAACCTTCAAACACCCACACAAAGCAATGGCACAAGGTAACAGTTCAAGCTGCGATGGAACACTGGTCAAATAAGGTTGGTACAGATTCAGAACAGTGGCAGAGACAAAACTGAAGACAACTGCGCTGTAGTGGTGGACAGGAAGGCAAGGACCAGGAAGACACAAGAAGAACCTCAGCTTTCAACTGGCCTGACACAGGAGAGTTGGAAGAAATGAGGTATATGAGCAATACAGAGAACCAACAGGACACCAACCAACAGAATAAAAGGCAGCAACAGGATGGTAGCAAGTGCCCCACCAACAGTGATAACACAAATAAGAAGTAGGAGACTGGTTCAAAGACCAGCACAACTGAAGAATTATGAGGCCTAACAGGCAGCAGTGGGATGGCTGTAAAGGCCATATACCTAGGGGTGGGTTATGTACTAGTAACCTCTGGCCCCGGCAATTCGAACGCTTGTACAAAAGACACAACTACAATTGTTAAAAGGAAAGATGTAGCAACCTGCATGGAACTTGGAGGGAGGAGTACAGGCTGCAGGAGGGAAGAGTCTCTAGTAGGCATGCACATGGCTAGACTGCTAGCTATAACGCTAAACTTATTGCTTTGTTATGCACTGAAACTTTAAAATACACCTCTACCTCGATATAACGCTGTCCTCGGGAGCCAAAAAATCTTACCGTGTTATAGGTGAAACCACGTTATATCGAACTTGCTTTGATTTGACGGAGTGCGCAGCCCCGCCCCCCCGGAGCACTGCTTTACCGCGTTATATCAGAATTCGTGTTATATCGGGTCACTTTATATCAGGATAGAGGTGTACAACAAACTAGATTTTCAAAAATCAAAGCATACTTTTGAAAATCTGGCCCTAAACTTTTTATAGATAGTTTCCTATTTTAAGAAAATTCCATCAAACACAAATAAAAATTCAGGACAAAGTACATCTTTAAAAATACTACCTAATGGCAATAATACCAGTGTTAATGCAATTTTTTTTCTTTGACTCACCTCTCCCCCATTAACATACTCCATCACAAAACACAAACGATCCTTTGTCTGGAAGGAATATTTCAAAGACTTAAAGAGAAGAAAAAACAAAAAAAAACAAAAAATTATCTTCACATATTAACCTGATTTCTAGTAATTAGAATGGTAACAAAAATTTAAATGTATCTTGTTAAACAGACAAATTTGATTGCTGGAATGTATCATCACTATTTCCTACTTCTCTATCTGAATCACTCTACTATGAGAGCCATTGACAAGAAAAATCTACACGTTTTGCTCACTCAGCAAAATGTACATTAATAAAATAATTATTTTTTACTATGTTGCCATTAAAAATAAGCACAGTTTTCTACTGGCATTTCTAATCCTACTATGAAATGAAATATCTTCCTCGCTTCCAAATGTGTGGTATTAGCCATACATCTTCCACCACCATCCTCTCCTCATTCTAATACCATCCCAAACCCACTTTTCCCATGGTACCCATAAGAAGAAAGATTATAATATTGTGGGAGGAGGGGAGCAAGGAGGAATCTTCAATGGGATTCCTATGTCTGTCTGTCTTATCTTCAGAGCAGACACTGCCTTTATTTTAATGTACTGTACAATGCTGAACATTTTTTCAGTGCCAAATTAGTAATACATAAAATTATATAGAACTTTTTAAAATCATTAACATTTATTATTCATATAATTTAAAATCTTGACTTCCCAAGGTTTGAATGGCTCATGATGGGCCAAAGTCATTCCTGGTGTAAATCTACTGACTATAAATCCATTACAGATATGCATTTGGCCCAATTATTTGAAATGCAGTGTAGCAAGATTCAATGTAATTATGAAAGGATAGATCATGACTTAACAACGTACCTAGAGTAAGTAGAGCTGCACGTTGTTGTGCTGTCCCTAGAGTAGCCCAGGAGGGAGACTGTGGCTAAGGGAGTCAACTGCCCTGCTGTTCTCCCGGCTGCTCTGGGAAGGGAGAAAACTGTGCTGGATCTATACCTGGTACAGCATATAGCTCCCAGACATACCAGCTATGTGACCAGTGGTTTGAGGAGCAAGGCCAAGGCTTTGCCCACTCCCCACCCCATGTACCCATATGCGTCATATGCTCCTTTGTGCTACTAGGCAAGCTGAGCACAATTTGGCCCAAAATGTCTACTTGGTCTGCCAAGTATAGCTATAACGTCAGCCTCAGCCTCCATAAAATAGCTTTTAAAACAGCAAAATGAACAACAAGTCATCACAATAGGACATTATGCTATATACAGAGTTTATGATGAAATTGAATATCTGAATTATATATACGACTTTGAAGGAGAAAATTAGTACTTTTTAAAGGGAGAAACTAAGAAATTATATCAATGTATGTAGTAGAGGCACTGAAGAACAAAGTTAATTTCAGCTCATCTTCCCCCCTTCCTATTTATCTTTACTTAAAAGAAGATGGTCACAAATTTTTTGACTAATTTTTTTCATTGGAAACTACCATTTCATCTTTTTTTCATTGGAAACTACCATTTCATCATTTCACCAAACTTTTTTGTTTTGACAAATTTCCTGTTTCAATTTAAAAACAAAAAACCCTGAAATTGTTAGTGCCCCAGTCTCAGCATTTTCAAAACAGAAGTTCAATTTTTCATTGTGAAATCACTTCATTTCAAAATTTTATGTATAGTAAAAATAGTTTAAAAATTAAAAAGGTCACAATCAAAATGAAACATTTTGAAATTAATTAAACAAAATGTTTTCACTGAACCAATCCAATATTTCTTTTAGATATTTGGTTCACAAAACTTTTCAGGATTGACCTGCCATCCCAGTTAGGACTAGGAAAACTTTTTGAAATCTCAAAAATTCCCGCAGAAGGGGAGAACCACTTCCTGACCAGCTTGAAAAGGACTATAAGAGGGGCTGGCTTGGGAAACTCTGGGAAGACCTCATCTATATGAAGGCAGAGTTCAAGAACCAGAGTTACAGGATTTACTTGAAGCCAAAGATGAGTTTTCTATTTACTTTCTGCTTAATACCAAATAATAATTTTGTTAATTTATTTAATCTTTCTTGTTACAAATACTAACATTTTAGGAAATGACATTCCAGACATCAAGTGTAGGTTTCTTTTATCTTGAGTGAATAAACAAATTTACAACTGGTAAATGATCATATCACTAATATTTGTTCAGCACCATAAGCATGGAAGGCACTTTAAGAGATGATGAATCTACTGTCACATGTTCTAGATTCTGAAATGGGCTATGGTAGACATAGTCTTGCCTATCTTTATACTCAGAAATTTAAGAATTTTCTGAAGTTCTCATATCTCCCGATATACTTTTATAATAATGTTTTAATATATCTAGTTTAATATAAATCCAAAAAAACCTTTATCATCCATATATCCGTTGCTGTCTAAATGGTTGTTTATAAATCAGTTTATATATAGTTTATCATGTTCATATTATAATTAGCCTTATTTTCAAAAATAAGACATAAAAATCTATAATAGTCTCCCAGATTAAAGTTACAATCCACTAAGCATTGTTTTTTGAACATAGTAGAAGACAGGAATAAAACTATTTGTTTTTCTTAATTTTCTGAAAAATTGACATCAACATATTTTTGGGTAAACTGAGAGCGAGGAGGGATTTAACTTAGTTTTATATTGGAAAACTGGTTTTCTTAACAGTAGACTAACTCCTTAATTTGCAGTGAACAACCTCAAATGGATTTAATCTGTCATTCTATTTCCTTTATTTTGTTAATACATAATAAAAATGGTGAATACATATTATTGTCCATATTACGTATTTTAAAACATTTAATCAGCACACAATGCACAAAGATACTGAACTACTGTTATTCTACATTATGTTCGCCAGACACAAATATGTGTTTCAGTACCTTGCCTTCAATTTCTAACCATTTAAAATCCACTTTCTTCTAATTATTCTCTTGACAATGTGTAAAAAATTCTACAACTTAACAATTTTTATTTTAATGGATAAAAGAATCCACACAAAAATGCAACATTTTAATTTTACAGCTAACTTTTTTTGCTTTCATATAATTTAAGCTCTATTAAACTATTAGATCCTTTAGTATTTCTAAACCGCAAACCTTAAATGCATTTTCCAAACTCTAATATCATTTACCATAAACTCAAGATATTTGCCACCCTAACCTCACATGAGTTACACAAAGTTTTAAAATGTATTTATTTACAATTTTTTTCCAATAATTGTATATACCTCAGGTTAAAAATTACCCATTTAAAAAAATTATTCTGTATTCCCAATACTTACCGTTAAAAAAGGGTGTCTAGTGTTTTTTAATACTCTGCTTTCTGTAAGAGTGTGAGCCACTTCATCCTGAATAATAAAGGGTTCAACATGAATTGAGAGATGAAAATTATATTTAATTTATAAGTCTAATTTCACTACTTCAGGAAAGACAAAGATACAAAATCTTAAAATGAGATAGCACATTCAGTTTTGATAATTGCTATTTCTTTTCAAAGAATTCTATCATTCAAATATATTCTAAAAACACAGGTAGAAAATTAAGCATAGCTCCTAATGTGGAAAAAGATGAATTAACACAGCCTGTATTTGAGTCACTATTTTTTCTAATGCTAATGGATGAACTATTATACCACTTTCTGTATAAGAGGAAATTATTAAGGAATTGATGGTTTAAAAATACAGACAACTTATGGTCCTACATAGCAGTTCTGATGTGAAGCATCTAGTATTACACATGTAACAGTCTACAACTTTGTATTAATCAGTAACGATTTATTTTTGTATCAAATGCAAATGGATAAAATTTGGGAGGCAACTGCATAGATCACACCCAAATGAATCTTAATATGAAAGAAACTAAAATTTTCAGAGGCTCTCTAAATTTTTACAATTAACTCATAATTAGAGTAGCAAATGAATCTTTAAATAATAATTTAGAGTTTTTAAAATAATGTAACTCAATTACATCAAAAACATAAGTCTGATTTGCAGTTCACAAAGAAAATTCATTAAAATAACCCCTCTGCTAGCTGCATTATCTTAAAAAGGGTAGGAGGGTCAGCAACTTACTGTGTGGGTTGCCTAGCAACTGCTGAATATCATAGTGAATGGAAGATTAGTTTGGTGCAAATCAGAAGTATCAGCAATAACAATAAGCAAATGCATTTGTTCAAAGTATACTTTTAAAATAATGATAGAAATAATGAAAATGTAATACTATTGCATGGTACATATTAATTAATCTAAACCATGAAGAAAAGATACCCTTAAGCTACAAATTAACCAAAGATGCCAGGAGTTATAAATTATACTGAAAAGAAGGCTGTCAAAATAAAAAGAAGGCCGTCAAAATAAGAAGTTAAAATAACAGCAACAAAAAGTTAGTGGTTAAAACTTTAGCACTGAAATGTTGGGTGAATGTAATACAACCACATACAAGAGGAAGGCATTAAAACAGTTTAATGGAGGAACTATGAGGATTTTCTAGCATATTTTTAGAAGTTTATGGAAAAATTTTTTTGATAAAGAACTAGAAAGGGCAATGTCAAGTAACTTTTTAGAACTCTATTTCATATGCTATGTGAATATTCCCCTCCCCCTTTTTACTATCTGATAGTCTGAGAGTAGATTTAATATCCATGAAAACAACAAAAATTCCTTTCTCTTCACTTCATCATTATTTTTCCGGAAAGCATTTGATGATATATCAGAATATTTCTGGCTCAGCAATTCACACTTGGATCTTAACACATAGATTGGCCCTAACTTCTTACAAATCTTTTTCATATTTTTCCTGTTCAGTTAATTTAATAAAACATCTCAATACTTCCCTAAACCTTAAATAAATGTTAACATCAAATTTACATCTGCTTTGACTCCTTTCCCAAAAAGTCTAAGATAGAATTTGAGTCCCTTGCTGCTGAGGTCACAAGCAGTTTCCATATCCATACCAAGAGAAGACGAAGTGAAGCACAAATAATACTATTATTTGGGGTGGGGGGAAGGTCCTCCTTTTCCGCATGGAAACAAACTATTAGGATAGGATGACTCCCAAATGCCCCTTGATTTTCATGGGGGAAAAGAAACTACAGTGAAGCACAACATTTACCTATTATTTAAGATTTATGGAGCTGCTGAAACATTTTAGAGAACTTAACATTCAAATAAACAAAAGTAAATAAAATAACAATACAATTCTGCTCTGAACAGTGACTATGTAAAAATGGCACCCTCAGATTCAACAGATCTGCTGTCAGTTTTTACTACATCATACATGTTTACTTGTAGTTACTGAATAAGGCCCCCATCCTGCAAATATTTAAAACATGTGCATAACATTACTCATATTAGGTCAATGGAACCACACACAAAAGCAAAATTAAACACATATTTCAGTGTTTGTAGGATCAGGGCCTAAGATTTTAGTGCACTTTACTCTTGGTACCTCTGCAGAGATCACACAGCTATGAGTATGCAAGGAGGGCTCTATTCCCACTTGCACAAAAAACACTGACAGAACCACTGACAGAATTATTTGTTTAAGTTCTAATCAGTTATACCTATGCAAACCCATTATAGGTAGTAGGACTGTGCAGGTTTATTCAAGGGCCTATTTTGGCCTGCACCTTTATTACTGGTGATGTGGGAAAAAGGACTGAGGCTTGATTTCTCAGGTTGAGTTCACAGGACTAAAACTTAGAAAAAAAACTGTATTACTTGTAAACTAAGCACATTTCAAAACAGCAAAGATTTTCAAAAATAGGAGCATTAAGACATTTAGATATCTGCCTGAGTTTCAGAAGTGCTGAGCACCAACAAGCCCCCACTGGATGTCAATGGGAACCAAATATAAGGAATCTCTGACACACAAGCAAACATGGAATCCCACAATGCCATTTAAGACACATTTGGTAAGAACACTATAAAAATCAAGTTATTCTGATTCTGATCTTGCTTCCTCACTCCTGGTGTTCAATTCTGGCATGATTTTCATAGCAGTCACAACACAAGCTTTAGACAGAAATTAATGTTTTATTTAATTTGAAAGCTAGGATTCCCAGCTGCTTTAGGTAGCATACAGCATTAGAATGGGATTTTCAAGAACACTAAGCATTGGCCAAATTCTGCTCCCATTGATTTCAATGAAACCTGAGTTAGGCCAAAATGGAATGCTGCTGAAAACCCCATTCTTGAGCAAATAAGAAACTAAAAAGCAGATCATCAGATGGTGTAAATTGATACTGGAGCACCAGTTGAGGATGTGCCTCTTAGTTTATAGTTTTAGTGATTCTCAAAAATAATGCCAGAATTTAAGTGGGGGGAAAAGAAACAAATTAAATTAAATGCAAAGTTTAGGTCCAATATATTTCACTGTGCTTGAGGTGCAAACAAGTGTGTACAAATGAAAGGCTGGGAACTACCAAAGATTGATAAATTTTGTTTAGAACCTCAATGGTTCATGAGGTATAGAGCATTAAAAGCTGTCAATGATCCCATTGGCCCAGGATTTAATAATACTGGTAGCAAGTTCCAAACAAATGCAATGTTTGATCTATCACCAAAATTGAACTGGGCAGATGCCATACAACCTTCCCATACACAGATCTGCCATTACATCTCAAACCTGAACCATAACACACCTACTGTTCAATCATGATTTTCTCTAGTGCATATTATACCAAGCTGTACGTGGACTATGAGATGTACTTAAATGAAGACTAGGTTGACACTGAAGAACTTATTTTAACTTGTGCCCTTAAGTATCAGTTTAAACACTGCGCTCTAGAGGTTAAATGCTATCATTATTTATAAATCTCTGTGGATGTACTTGATGTTAGTGTGCCAATCAACTGTGCCTACTAGCCTATCATATTTTTGCATGTGGTGGGAAGGGAAAGAATATACCACACTGTTTCTGAAGACCCAAGTATATCCCCCATTCTAAACTTCACCAAGACCTCACATCATCACTACCACCCTATCAGCCATGGAAAACTGAACACCACTGCTTCCAAAGTTATTAAAAGTAATCTAGAGAGGTCAAAGTTCAGAGATTAAGGAATGCGTTGCTTCCTCAGACATTAAAGCTCCTTGGTTAGCATGTGTGAGACCAAACTAAACAAAACAGAACAAAAAAATCAAAACTGGGTCTCCAGCACTATCCTAATGGGCAAGTTTCTGATCTCTGAAGTAAACAGAGTAACTTCATTGATCTCAACAGAATTATTTTAGACTTTCACTAGTTTAATGGAGAGCAGAACCTGCTACACAGAAATAGAAAAAATAAGTATGTTAAGAAATGTTATTTTAACTTTATTTTAAATTCAGTGTTACTGCAGCAGCCATCAGCATGAACAAGGGAAGCCAAAATATTGGTTTTGTCTAACTGATATAAAAGCCACCCCAACTATGGCATCTTTACATTGGGTAAAAGGGCAAGAAAATGGCATAAAAGGGCTCTAAAGGCCCTGCATGCAGCCAGGTGAGGATTCTCTCAGCACAGGAACTAAGAAAGATAGCCATAAGAGGGCCTCCTGAGGATCCCTACACAAGCACTAATAAAAGGGCCATGTTGAGGACAAAGGTGTTGGGGGTAGGGCTGCTCTGAGAAGCACTTCCACCCATAGAACATCCTGAAGTAGCCGCTGTACACCCACAGGGCTGTCTAAATTGCACTGAGAGCTGCTCTAGCCCTTGGAGCTGTCCAGAATCAGGAAGGCACAGAGATAGCTTAAAACCACCATAGTCCCCATCCTCCTTGGCTGCAAGTTCTGGCATAGCACACTTCATCCCACAATTATATTTAAAAGCAAAAATGTATAGAATGATATTTTAAAAGCGAAATATATAAAATGCATGAGAAAAGTCCCATTAGAATTTTATGATTATCAGATTTGCCAACCCCAGGCACTCAAATATCATGAGTCAGGCCAACAAAAATCATCAGATTGGGGTTCTTTGGATTTGCCTCCTGACATTGCAGCATTCAGAGTTCAAATTTTTAAACTTTTCCATGTGAGAAGAAATTTACTTTTTTTAAGATGAAAGATAAAATTCTCAGATAATAATCTGATACCAGCAGCTGAGGTTTTCATAAACCACCAAATATTGCAAAGGTCACAACAAGTTACTGGGCACAATACAGGGGTAAACAGGTGAAATTTAAGGGCCTGTGTTATACAGGAGGTCACACTAAATGATTTAACGGTGCCTCTGGCCTTGAACTCTGAGTCTAAGGCTATGGTTACACTACAGCGTCTTCCGCCGACATAGCTACCGCCGCTCACAGGGGCTGGAGTAATTTAGCCAATGGGAGAGCTCTCTCCCATCAGCTTAGAGCAACTATACAGAGAGTTTACAGTGATAGTCTAAGAATCAAATCACAACAGTTGGCAATACCAGGCTAATCAAACACTAAGTTTAAACTATTTGATCCTGCCCCTTTAACATCAGCCCTACAGGCATAAACTTCAGATTTTTCCTGTCCCATAGGAATGGAAAGTTTAAATTCTTTATCCCATGAGCAGCTGCCTTACCTAGCAAGGCAGGGAATAAAATATAAGCTATATTTAATTGCTCCACTTCACGCAAATTACTCTGAGAATGATCCCAGTTTACTTTTAAATAATCTTTTCCTGTAAGGCTACAGTACTTCCCACAGTACATTTTCTTCTTATTTAAACCCGACTTGCACAATCTTTCTGATGCTTTCCTAAAGACAGATCCAGATGACCACAGCAAGGATGCATCCAAATGCTTTCTGTTCATTAGATTGGTAAGGCAATGAAAAAAGGCACATGAAGTACAAATGTTAAGAGAACTTAGATCCCTTTAGAAACTTATAGTTACCATCAGAAACCACTGGTGTTTTGCCTGTTATATAAGGAATTTCCCACCCAAAAGAATATTTGAGCAGGGAAAATATTAAAATATAAGCTTACCTTTGCAATAATAACTTCTTTTTTCAAAATCTTCATCGCATAATATTTTCCACTTGCCTTCTCTCGGACCAAAATAACTTTGCCAAAAGTGCCTTTCCCCAGTAGTTTTAAATAGTCAAAATCATTCATTGTCTGGATGGAAGAAAAAAATCAAGAATAGGATTGTACCATGCAGATACTATATATATACACATTTGGTGCACTGCCACTACCAAACAGTACCATTGACAGCAAGTTAAGACCAAGTTATACAAATAGTGGATTTCCACTATCAAATTCAGAATAGTGAAGAACACTTTAGTTTAAGGCTTCAACTATATCTTTAATGCATTGATTAATATAATTATTGCAGTTTATATTCTCTAGAAAAATCCCAAATAATATAATATAAAATAAGTGATCTTATATATCATATGTAATTATTCTTAGCAACAGCACATGCAGAACAAATCAGTCTTACCTCTGAAATTCATGGATTCTGCCAGTTTAAGAAAGATTATCAACTCTAGCAGAACAAAGGGAGTGAAGAAATATGGCCACTTGCAAGCTTCCTTTAACACCAGGCTGCTGCTGGCTCTGGACTGGTGTAGGTTTTTTTGTTTGTTTGTTTGTTTTTTAAACATACATGATCCACTAACTGCAATACAATGCCAGTAACAGACCTTGCAGCTAACACCAGCTGTTGGCTTATTTAAGTCTTTGGGTATAGAGTTTACTGCTTGATTGTTTTCAGAACCAACCTGGTGTTTATGTTTGCATTTTTATTTTCTTTCACTTAATTGAACTACTATAAAATGGAGTCCAAGAAATCAAAATATTAGCAGCAAATTGATCTGGAAACCTTCATATCTATCAATATAAGCAGGCAGGGTAAGGAGGCTGGTGAATCTGGTGAGTCTACCATCGCTCACTCCTTCTTTACATGATGGGTTTAGTTATCCTGAGGGAACCATTCTGAAGCCTCTTGACCTCTCTAAAAGCAGTTTTGAAGTTACAGAAGGCACAAATAAAGGGTGTCAAGATACTGTGAACACTGAATACAGACTGAAAACATGAAAATAGAAACTGCAAATTTAAAAACTATATAAAATACTCTAGTTTAAGAATGTCTCTAAAAAAAATTAAAAATCTGGAAAATTAGGAACCCAGAAATCACCAACTGTTAGAAATCCAGGAGTGTTTAAAAGGGGCTGAGCCAGAGAAAGGCATTTAGGAGCTGCAAGTAACACCATAATCCACTAAATCTGATCTTCTTATCAGTGAAAGGGTGCTCCTCATTCCTGGCATTTAATTATAATTCTCCCACAACTTGGCTACTATCAACACATTTCCATGCCTAGTTATTTTTGCTCATACCTAATAAAGATCACGTGTGCACATGCGCATGTGTGTACACACACCCACAAATACCCCTCTCTTATGAAGGAAAAAAAGATTGTACAGGCAACTAGGCCTCCCATCTGTCACCCATCTCAAATGACAATGATGCTCTAGGCTGCTTTTCCACATACATGCCTTGCTAAGGGCTAGTCTACACTGGCAACATGGCAGTGCTTTAACCACCTTCTTGAGAGGCGTGGCTCCCAGCGCTGGGGCACTGTCTACACTGGCGCTTTACAGCGCTGAAACTTGCTGCGCTCAGGGTGGTGTTTTTTTACACCTGAGTGAGAAAGTTGCAGCACTGTAAAATGCCAGTGTAGACAAGCCCTAAGTATCACACATTGCAGGGGAGAAGAAAAGAGATGGAGAGACTTTCCCATAAAATAACCTTTGGTCCCAGGTAATGTGTACTCAGCTGGGAGCCAGAATACTATGGGTTCTGGTCTCACCTCTTCTACTGATTGGTATTAACATTTCTATGCACTGTGTTCTTTACTGATCAAGGTCTCATATTCCTACCCTAGGGACAGGAAACTATCATTCCCCACAGTTTACAAATAAGGTAATTGAGATGTTGCACATGGCCACTTCAGGCAGATGTGGAAAAAGAACCCAGGTCTCCAAGACAAAAGCAATGCAAAATTCATCCACTTAGCCATGATGCCTTTTGGAATGAGTTTGCAAAACCTACATGCTTGACTGTGATGTCTCTAACCACTAGATCACACTCTGCTGCCAGAACCACAAACAAAACCCAGGAATCCCAATATCCAACATCCCTCTGCTGTCTCACCTACAGTTGTGTAATCCACTGGCCAAGCATATGTTATTTCCCTCTTTAGGGGCTGAAACACATACAAAATAAAAGCCTATTCATGTATGTATCATTCACTCCTTTCGTTCAAGTGGTAGAGATCTGTGTTGTGGCTCTGAAGCTCCTGGGTTCAAATCCTGCTGATGATCCATGAGGGAAAAGATGGTATGTGACTATATAATTAAAGCCTGTTTATAATGAATATGCATAAGGGGTATAACTAAAGCTGCACCAACAAAGTTAATTCTGGCATGCCATAGTACTTGGCTTTGCAACTTTAATGCTCAATGTAGAATTTTTAAAGCTAAAATATAAAAATATACAGGACCACCACCTAAATTAGCACTTATAGGATGACTAAATACCTCATGACATTGCTAATGAGCTACACCGCCTCTTGCTGTAGGTCTCCAGTCTGAATCCAGCCAAACTCAGTGGTACTTAAAATTTGTTCCCATCTAATGTATGTTTTGTGGCTCTTATGTGACTATTTTAATGAATCACATTTCCTGCTTGACAAACTATCATGCTTTGCACTACACCTCTACCCCGATATAACGCGACCCGATATAACAGAAATTTGGATACAACACGGTAAAGCAGTGCTGGGGGGAAGGGAGGGGGAACTGTGCACTCCGGCGGATCAAAGCAAGTTCGATATAACACGGTTTCACCTATAACGCGGTAAGTTTTTTTGGCTCCCGAGGACAGCGTTATATCAGGGTAGAGGTGTACTTGGTAGATTCAGTAGAGATGCTCAGAACTGTGTAGATCATGGAGAACAAAATATCCCCATAATCCTTAGAAAGAAGTGTTATTTATCAAGGCCAAAACAGACCACTATGATCATCTAGTCTGACCTCTTGTATAACACAGGCCACAGAATTTACCTGAATTAATTCCTGTTTGAACTAGAGCATATTTTTTAGAAAAATATCCAGTCTTGATTTAAAGTTTTCCAGTGATGGAGAATCCACCATAACCCTTTGTAAATTGTTCCAATGGTCAATTACCTTCACTGTTAAAAATGTGTCCATTAATTCTAGTCTGAATTTGTCTAGCTTCAACTTCCCCCCACTGGATCATGTTGTACCTTTGTCTGATGACTGAAGAGTCCATTATCAAATTCCTGTTCTCCATTAAGGTACTTACAGACTGTGATCAAGTCACCCCTTACCCTTCATTTTGTTAAACTAAATAGATTGAGCTCCTTGAATCTATCACTTTTACGCAGTTTTTCTAATTCTTTATTCAGTCTCATGGCTCTTCTCTGAAACCTCTCCTCTTTATCAACATCCTTCTTGGACTACATTCTTTGTTCCTAGATGTATATATTTACATTTGGCAATATTAAAACACTTGTGTGTTTGTGCCCTGCCTCCCAAGCAATCCAGAATGTTCTCTATCAATGACTTGTCCCCTTCATTATTTAGCACTCCGCAAATTTGTGTCATCTGCAAGCTATCAGTGATGATTTTACGTTTTCTTCCGGGTCACTGAAAAAAATGTTAAATAGCATAGGGCCAAGACCCAATCCCTGTGAAACACCATAGAAATACACACACTCAAAGATTCCCCCATTTATAATTATGTTTTGAGACCTTTTAGTTAGACCGGTTTCAGAGTAGCAGCCGTGTTAGTCTGTATCTGCAAAAAGAACAGGAATACTTGCTCTAATAAATTTGTTAGTCTCTAAGGTGCCATAAGTACTCCTGTTCTTTTTTAAGTTAGACCATTTTTAATTAATTTAAGTGAGATGTTAATTTTGTATCATCATAGATTTTTAATCAAAATGTCATGCAGTACTAAGTCAAATGCCTTCAAGAAGTCTAAGTATATTACATCAATACTATCACCTTTATTCTTGAAAAACCTGCCGGTAGATAAATAGAGGGTTTCATTTTCCATGACTGTTTATGTTTTTTACCTGCCCTAAATCTACACAACTGTGTTTAAAGATGAAGTTTATGATTTTAGGTAAACTTTTTGAAAATGTAATCATTAAATAATCTGTATAAAATGCCACACCTGGAACTGCACAAAACCTGAGAGCTATGGGCAAGTGACTAAATACGTTTGCTGATTTAGCACAGGAAACTCAGAGGCATAAAAAAGAGAAGTAAAAAATTGCCAGTGGCTGGGACACAAAGAGCTGTGGGTCTTTCCAGCTAAAGCAAAGATAATTGATAATGGTGACCTCCAGAAGTTTAAACAATTTGATCATGCAAAAGAAGTTTTTAGAACAAAAGAGAAGGAAGAGGATTAACAGGTAGAGATCATCTCAAAAAGGACCTAATCAAGAATGCTTCTTTTACTCGGTTTTAACTTTATATGATGATTTTCTTACAAAAATCTTTAACCAGTTTAATTTTTAGTGAAGGCTTAGCACAGCAGTTCTCAAATTGTGGGTCAGGACCCCAAAGTGGGTTGCGACCCCATTATAATGGGATCGCCAGGCTGGCATTAGACTTGCTGGGGCCTGGACCCGAAGCCCAAGCCCCGGGTGCTGGGGCTCAGGTTACAGGCCCCCCACTTGCAGCTTAAGCCCTTGGGCTTCTGCTTTGCCCCCACCCCACCCTGGGCGGAGGGGTTCGGACTTTGGCCCCCCATGCGGGGCGGTGGGGCTCAGGCAGGCTCAGGCTTCATTCAGTCCCCCCTCCTGGGGTCATGTAGTAATTTTTCTCGTCAGAAGGGGGTCGCAATGCAATTAAGTTTGAGAATCCCTGGGTTAGCATCATTCCTTTCCTAAAAATATTTTACAAGTTTTTTCCCTCCAATTATAGATGTAACTATACATTAAACCTGTATTGATTTATTGCCACATTGGTACTATTTCAACAAGTTGACATACTAATGTTGATTTTGATCCATCAATTCAACGATTTTTCTTTTCTCGCTCTCCATTAGTTTTTCTATTAACTCAGGCTTAAAATCAGTTGTGGTTTACTTTTTCTTTTTTATCCTTATTTATAGAAAATTTAATGTGTAATAATTGTTAAAACTCCATAAACACTTTCAAAAATATAATCAACATTATTTTCCATATATTTTCCATGTGAATATGCATCTGTGAAAGTTCATAAATCAGAAACAGGCTGTATATTATCAAAATGTTTTAATTAGACAGTGACCAGCTATCACCAAACTCTAATGTTCGATCCTGATCATAAATATATTTCTCTAGGTTCTAAAAATGAGGGATAGTTGTTCAAGTAATTACATGCACCCTTTCTCAGTATTGCATAGCTATCATAATATATCTAAACCCCTGAGGAGTAGCGGAGAACTCACAGAATTCCTTTGTCTTCTAAATTAAATAGCCTTCTACCATCAATCTATAAATCTTATCCACATGTAGGTAGTACATGATACAGCTACTAGTTAGTGGTGATAATTACTCTATTGCTGAATAGCAGTAGCTTCTTTCATAAATTGATGAAAGGGAGGGATAGCTCAGTGGTTTGCGCATTAGCCTCCTAAACACAGGATTGTGAGTTCAATCCTTGAGGAGGCCACTTAGGGATCTGGGGCAAAATCAGTACACGGTCCTGCTAGTGAAGGCAGGGGCCTGGACTTGATGACCTTTCGGGGCTCCCTTCCAGCTCTATGAGATAAAAATATATGGAGATATTCCTATTTTATTTGATTGAAAATGGTTCTTGCAAGGAACAGCTTCAGAGATCTTTGTCAAGACTGCAAACCAGAAAGGGTCATAAATTATAAGGATAGTATTTTATAAAAAAAATCCTCTCAAACATAAGAACCCTGTCAAAATGTTTCTTGCCAGATTCAGGACCGAACAGAAATCTGGAGTACTGAAAGTTCTAGAAATGAGCAGAAGATATTAAGAATCTGCACAGTGTCTGGACAGGAGAGGGTTTGAGGTCCAACAGAAATTAACCTACAACCTCTTCCAGGGAAAGACTGACTTTTGTTTTCTATATCATACAGCACCAAGCACACCATCAGTTAAACAGTATTAAACAATATTTGATAACAATGAATGTCTCAGCTACCTCAAAAAAGAGTTCCAAGGAAGCATGACCAAAATTAAATAAAACTAACAAAATATGTATATTAGGAATTAGATCCTTGGACTTTCAGTCCTGATCTCTTCTTTTCACTAAATACATATACCACTTCTAAAAGTCAGAAATCTGTGTGACTAGCCAAAGCCTCCACAAAAGGGATCATCTCTTCCCTCAGAATCATCACAGACTGGGGTGAATACAGTCTTATCAAAATCCATTCAGAAAGTTAGCACAGAATCAATGAAGAAGGAAACACTTTGGTCTAGTTGAAGACAGTTATAGGTATGAAGGGAAGGGCAGAAAGCCAGTCCTATTGTAAGAATCTGTAATCTAATATCTCCACAAATGAAACTAAAATCAGTGTTATCATGGATGTAGTTTTCACACATGCCGAATCAAAGCAGATATTACAAAGGAAGGCAATAGCCTTGGAGGATTCTGAGTAGTGACTTAACAGCAGGCCATGGTCATAGATCTAGTGGTGAAGACAAACGTCTCTTCCTGTTCTCTTACTGAGTTTACCAGAGGACTTAGAGATGGCAAACAGTGCAGAGTAACACAGTGAGGCCTGCCAAGGAATACAATGGCTGGATATTGGGAGATTGAAGAAGCACCCCTCAACCAGATGAATGAAAGAACTGGGTAAAGGGGCAAATATCCATTCACCTGAGGGTTTTAGGGAATTAGACTCTTGAGGGGCTTCCATCGATTAGATGAGGTTCTCGTCTCTTGTCCCTCACCCTCACCTCCTATTTCTCCAGTGTTCTGGTCCTATTTTTTTTTCTTACTTCTTACTCATTCTACATCCTGAAGAACAAATTTATGAGGTAAGGGAAAGATGGAGAGAGCAGAGTTGCAGGTTCCAGACTTCTGTTGTTGGAAGCCAAAATAACTAAGAAAGGTTCACATAGTTAATCCTTGTATAGAGCTGATTGATTCCACTACTGATGTTTTATTTGAAGGATGAGAAAGAGAATAGGCTTTACAACAAGTTGTGAAAAACTCATAAGAATATACTCTGTGCATAAAGGGACTGATTCTGTTCCTATTTAAATCAACAAGAGTTTTGCCATTGATTTCAATGAGAGCAAGATCCTGCCCATAAGGAACAAGTGCATAGAGGAACAAAAACAATCTTCATATCCTAATCTAGCATACTGTATTTCAGGATTCTAGTGATGGTATTAGCATTTTATAGCTACAATATACGTTAAGATTTTAAAAGTTATTTATGAAAAGCACCACCTTTGATTTACAGAAGTACCCAGACTGAAGATGATGGAGCCACTTCTATCAAAATTAAATCGTACTCTAAAGATCATTTTATTTACAGACTCAATTTACTACATTTCTAGAGCAGAGTAGTCCCATTTCTGTGTATTTGTTTCTTAATCTGATTATGTTCTTATGCTCATAAGTGTACCATATGGAGCAGGAACAAGCAAAATTCATTGGGCTTAGATGTAGAATCATGTGACAAAGCTTCTGTGTGTAGGACATATTGTACAACAAACCCCTGATGTTAAACAAACCCATATAGAAAAAAAATAACAGGATAGATGGATTATATGGTTATAAATTGTGGTTCTGAGTATACCAACAACTATAAGACAGTCACAAAATCATATGTCTATACTGATTTCTAACCAGTGAATACTATCTTTTTTCCTACAGAAAAGTCTTTAATAAAAGAAGCAAGAAAAAATATTCTGAATGATTAACATTACTATAGTATTCAGGACTGCTGGCTGCCGACTCTATGGACATACAGGGAAAGTGACGATACACCCTGTATTAAGGTTACTTAAAATTTTTCACTTTTAAAAAAATTCTTGAAACTTTCTTTGAATTTTGGCAGGGAAATAGCCATAGGGTCATGGATGTGCCCTTTACTGGCCTCAAAAAACTCTATTCAGATACAGCTGAGTTATTGGGTACCAAAAAAAATTTCCCATCTGAGGTTAGCTTTGTACAGCTTGCTTTAGACTTGCTGCCAAAATCCCTCAACATTCTGTAACACTGTACATGCACTCATCTCAGGCATCTGACTTCAGATTTCACAGAGAGCTCATGTTCTCAATAGGACACAGAAAAAAAATTAATCTTCCCTCCTCCTACTCCCTCCCATCCCTTTTGGACTATGGAAAGATGCACTGCACGGTGACACAGGGAGACCATGAGTTTCAAATGCACTTCTTATAAATTCTGTTAATAATTCTGTACTGTTGACAACCCTTATTGATATGCAATGTCTTATACTCCACTGAGAAGTTACATTAACTGGGAATAGTACTCAGATCTCTAGCCAGGCAGACCCGAATCCCTTCAATTTAGCCACATTTCCTATCAGAAGGACCCTGCCATATCTTTGGGCATGCTGTTTGTAAAAGAGTGCTAAATCATGTATAGGTAACCCACTGTTTCATTATGTTATATCTCCACCTCTAGTGGCTGGTTGACATAGGACTCTTCCTGTTAACTGATGTAGTTTGTCCTGGAGCATAATTGGTAGAAGTCTGTTCTGCAATGCTAAAAGCTCAGGATTCAAACCTTCCTGAGGATACATGATGAAGAGATTGTTACAGCTGCACATAGCAAGACCTGGGTTTTGCCTTATTAAAAACTAGAACACAGATATTTTGCTCTCTGTGAAAGATGAAAGTCATTAAGAGCCAAATCCTACTTCCTTTTCTCATGCAAATAATAAATTTCTTTAAATGGGACTATTTGCATGAGAAAGGCAAATAGTTTTTCTTTAGGGCAGCCCCTATTTCCAAATTTCTAGAAAAGTAAAAAAACTAAAAGGGAAAATATGAAAATGTATAATGAATTAGTTGAAAATTTTTTAAACCCTGGCACAGGCATCAGTTGCCTGAAAGAGTGAACTGTGGGCTCAAAGAGTGAGTTATATTAAAATAACGAAACCAGAGGCGTTCAGCTTTAATAAAAGAATCGTATACTTCCATGCTTTAGGGTAAACAAACTTTTCTATAAATAACTGTCTTTGCATATTGCTTCTATACAAATACATAACTATACACGAGCTATTTACATATTAAGAATCTTATCAGTTATCTCTGTATCCGGTTACCTTTCTTTTATGATGGGTTGTGGAAGCATCCATCTCCTCCTCTCCTATATTGTCTATCTGTGATGTTGGACTACAGTTCATTCTCTCCTCTTCTTGCCTCTGAAGCCTGTCTGCTACAGCTTGGATGGCTTCTGTCCATTCTTCCCTATCAAGAATAAACCCAAATTCCTATTAATAAAAACTAACAAGGCTTGATCCCTTCTGCAACCAAATATTTTCTAATGAATGCACACATAGTAGTAGTATTTTACCTGCAAAGTTATTATGCTACATAATAAAGGAACTACTGAAGTAATTTGCTTCAATTTACTCCCATATACTACATAGTCTGGCAACTGGTACATGCTCTAGATCCAGCAGCATAGGATATATGTGCATGGTAGATTATATCACAATAATTATGTGTGTTTGATTTTGTAAATACTTTAATAGCAAGTTAAATATCTTAATGAGGCAAAGTATAGCTCAGGGTTTAGGGTTGGCAGTATTCTGCAATCCCTATACAGTCTATGTTTCTTGATGGGCTTTTTAAAGGAATATCACTAAGAAACAAGAATTGCTCAATAGAAGGCAATGTTGGGCTTTTAAAACAATCTAACTACCTTTAAATGTGAGTATATATCTATACTAATATAATATTAACAAGACTGAAAGTAAAGCTAGTAGCTATGCAATTTCTAAAATAATGCCAAACCATGGTATTAATCTCCACTGGAAGTGGGCACTAAGAAATAACAAGGATCACAATACAGCTAAGTAATGATACTTACCATGGCACCTCATCTCATGTCTCCTACACACTTGTCTTGCGAATGAAAAGTTCATTCTTATTCTTATACTTAAATGAATGTGTATATATCTACTCTAACAAGGAACTGTAATTATAACTTAAGATATAGTCATAGAATATTGCATTTTCTGACAAAACAAAAGATATACTGGAATGAAAAGAAATTCAGAGCTACTGAGAGAAAAAAATGTGTTTCAAATTTGGTTTATGTTGCTGAAGATGTAACACTTCAGAGACATGTCATGACACAACTTTGGATAAGCTGAGCACATTCTTTCCCTTAAGTTATATAAAGTTCTTATCGTATACTTGATACGAACTAGGAATATTTTACAAAGGCTAATATATAAATTCTTAAAATAATTGCACACAAATAATCAGATTATGTAGTAATCAAAATCAAAACTTGTGCCATACTGGTAGATGTGCTGAAACTTCTGCCCAAGAATTTGGAAGACATAGCATTCCTCACCGTTCCTCTGGAGTGTCTACATGAAATGTCCTCTCTATGACAGTTGTCCACTGAAGACATCTAATAATAAATGTATTTGGCTTCGGTCGCTCTGTTTTCATTAGCTGGCATTCTAGAAAGATATAAAGGACATTTTTTTTCTTATAAGTATTGCTATTATAATATGGGAAGAGCAAATAAAATTGTTTAGTTACATTATACATAGTTTATATACACATCCAGTATTTATAAGAAGCTATGGAATGAATTACCCAATGCCTAGCTGAACTTGGGCCATGGATGAAAGCTAGTTAGTTGCAGGCAAGATTGAGATAATATTTGTGGGCTGGAGGAAACTTCCAGAAGAGTTGATGGAATTTGTATCAGTGTATCTCATACAAGGAGAGTGATCTCCATTTGCAAAACAGGTGTGCAACTTGAGAGTGATGTTAGATCTTGGACTGCTCAAGGATGCCAAGGTAGTGCTTGTAGCTAATGGCACCCTTTTCCATCTGCACCTGCCAAGATGAATGTGCTCTTTTATATGCAATGCAAACCAAGCCACAATTATTTATGCCGTTGTCACTTTAAGATTAGATTGCTGTAGTGTGCTCTCCATGGGGATACACCTTAGGACCATTCAGAAGCTGAAGCTAACAGAACGTTGCAGACAGCTTATAAAGAACATCTTATGATCTGCACAGTCTTCTAATAAGCTTCCAGGTGGAATTCAAGGTGTTGGTTTTAATATATAAAACCCTAAATGGTCTGGGAGAGACTAGCTTCTTTCCCCTAGTATTCTGCCACAGTTAAGATTAGCAGAGGGGCTCAAGATGGAGCTCCCTCAATATAAAGAAGAAGGAGCTGCTGACAGGACATTCTCTGTGAGTGGTCCTCTGTTTTGCAGCTTGCTCCCCCAGCTCTGCCAGAGCCATATTTTTCACCTTTCAAGCATACTGTAAAGCCCCCCCTTTTTTTTTTTTTCAGTTTGTTAAAGCTGCTGAGATTGCTGAGAGTTGAGGTGCATATATTTATGCTGTAATTTTAAAATGTATAAGATAGTTACCCAGAGCACTAGATAGGCATTTATCAATGTATTTTTAAAAACTAAATACATTAAACATAATAAAATAAATATTTGCAATATTGTACATATGAACATACATTAATTCATAAAACTATATTTGCTGTACATCCATAAACATATTCCTATACAATGAATGGTAATTAGAAGTTTGCTTTTTCAAGTAAATTTTTGCGAGAAGAGAGTTATGTTTAAGTTAAATTCTTCAAAATTTCTTAGGGAAGGAGTAAGTTCATCCAGATCTTCCCATATATAACTGAAAATCAAGACAAAATAGATAAGGCATTTCAGAGAACGAGCTAGACGACAGTTACCTTTTCCGTAACTGGTGTTCGTCGAGATGTGTTGCTCATGTCTATTCCACAATAGGTGTGCATGCTCGCCCCGTGCACCGGTGCCGGAAGTTCTTCCTCTAGCAGTACCCATAGGATAGCGCCCTAGCGACCCCTGGAGTGGCACCTCCATGGCGCAGTATAAAAGGAGCTGCGCGCTCCCCCCATCCTCAGTTCCTTCTTGCCAGACAACTCCGACAGAGGAGAAGAAGGGCGGGATGTGTAATGGACATGAGCAACACATCTCGAACAACACCAGTTACGGAAAAGGTAACTGTCTTTTCTTCTTCAAGTGATTGCTCATGTGTATTCCACAATAGATGATTCCAAGCTATATCTGTTGGAGGTGGGTAGGAGTTCACAAATTCTCGGGACCGAGCACAGCCCTGCCAAACCCGGCGTCATCCCTGGTCTGGGAGACGATTGCATAGTGTGAGGTGAACATGTGAACTGTAGACCATGTGGCAGCCCTACAAATGTCCTGAATAGGGACATGGGCCAAAAAGGGAGCCGACAAGGCCTGCACCTGAGTCAAGCGCGCCTTCACAATTGGCGGCGGAGGGAGTCCCGCCAGGTCATAACAGGTACGGATGCACGACGTGATCCAGTTGGAGAGCCACCGAGTGGAGATCGGCCAACCTTTCAGGTGCTCGGCCGAGGAGATGAACAGTTGTGAGGACTTTCGGAATGGCTTAGCCCGCTCCACGTAGAAAGCCAGATCTTGTCTCACATCCAACGTGTGGAGGCGGCGCTCCTCACTGGACGCATGGGGATGGGGGCAGAGGACCAGCAGAAAAATGTCCTGACCCACGTGATAGGCGGAGACCACTTTTGGGAGGAACGAAGGGTGTGGGCGGAGCTGGACCTTATGATTATGAAACACCATGTACAGGGGATCAGAGGTCAGGGTCCTGAGCTCCGAGACCCGTCTAGCCGACGTGATTGCAACCAGGAAGTCCACCTTCCATGAGAGGTGTGACCAGGAGCACGTGGCTAGCGGCTCAACCGAGGAACCCATGAGACACTCCAACACCAGGTTTAGGTCCCACTGCAGGACAGGGGGCCTAACATATGGGAAGAGGTGATCCAACCCCTTAAGGAATCAGCCAGTAATAGCATGGGAGAATACCGTATGGCCCTGCACCGGCGGATGGAAGGCCAATATGGCCGCCAGGTGCACCTTGACTGATAAGGGAGCCAGGCCCTGGGCTCTAAAGGTGAAGAAGGTAGTCCAGAATAAGCTGGATCGGGGTGGCCACTGGGAAAACTCCTCACTCATCTGCTTTCTAGGAGGACAGCCTGAACCCGTTCCAAGCATGTCCTTTCCTCCCTACCTAACCATTGAGCAGCCACACTGTGAGGTGGAGTGCCACTAGGTTGGGGTGGAGGAGGCGGTCCTGGTCCTGGGAGAGCAGGTCCGGGCGGGACGGCAATGGCCACAGTGGGGCAACCGCCAGGTCTGTGAGGGTCCTGTACCAATGGTGCCTGAGCCATATCGGGGAAATCAGAATGACCCTGGCCTTGTCTGTCTTTATCTTTTCCATGACCTTGTCGATCAGCGGGAACAGGGGAAAGGCATAGACAAACTGGCCTGACCAGGACAGGAGGAAGGCATCGGAGATAGCGCCCCATCCCAGCCTCCCCCAGAGCAGAAACGGGGACAGCGACAGTTCTGCCGAGTCGCGAACAGGTCCATCTGAGGAGTTCCCCACACTTGGAAAAGTTTGTGCACCACCTCTGGGTGGAGAGACCACTCGTGCTGAGAGGAGAAGTCCCTGCTCAAGCGATCCGCCCATGCATTCCAGGTGCCCAGCAGATGGAAGGCCTGTAGGCAGATGACGTGGACTATACAAAAGTCCCACAGCCTGAGGGCTTCATGGCAGAGTGTAAAGGATCGGGCCCCACCTTGCCTGTTGATGTACAACATTGAGGCCATGTTGTCTATGAGGACCTTGACCACCCAGCCCGCCAGGTACGAGCAGAAGGCCATGCACGCCAGCCGTACCGCCCTGAGCTCCTTGACGTTTATGTGGAGGGTCAGATCGAGCCGACCACAGATCTTGTGTCTGAACATTTCCCACATGGGCCCTCCATCCCAGGTCCGATGCATCGGACACCAGCTCCAGCAACGGGGTCCTGCCCCTGAACAGGACCCAGTGGAGCATGTTTCTCGGGGAGGACCACCACGGTAGGGAGGTCGTCACTGGCTCGGGTACTGTGAGGACTTTGTCCATCCTATCCCTGGCCTGGGAGAACTCCGAGGCCAACCAGAACTGGAGGGGCCTCATCCTGAATCTGGAGTGACGGACCTCATACGTGCATGCCGACATTGACCCAAGAGCTGGAAGAACGCTCTGGCTGTTGTCACCGGAAACCTTGTGACCGTGTCAATGAGCCCATTCAGGGTCTCTAACCTATCCGGTGGGAGGGAGGCTCTGGCCCACGAGGCATTCAGGACCGCCCCAATAAACTCTATGTGTTGAACCGGGACTAACGTGGACTTGGTGTTGTTTACCAACAGGCCCAAAGTGGTGAACATGGACAGAAAGACTGCCACGTGATCCTGCACCTGCGACCGGGAGCTGCCCTTGACCAACCAGTCATCCAGATAGGGGAAGATCTGGACCCCCCGGTGCCTGAGGTAGGCCACCACCACCGACATACATTTCGTGAATACCCTGGGGGCACTGGACAGGCCAAACGGAAGGACCGTATATTGCTGGTGTTCCTGCCCCACCGCGAAACAGAGAAAGCGTCTGTGCCCCTCGAATATATGAATGTGGAAGTACGCGTCCTGCAGATCGAGGGCGGCGTACCAGTCCCCGGGATCCAGGGAGGGGATGATGGAGGCCAGGGAGACCATGTGGAACTTGAGCTTCACCATGTATTGGTTCAGGCCTCACAGGTGCAAGGTGGGTCTGAGCCTCCCTTTGGCCTTCGGGATAAGGAAATAGCAGGAGTAGTACCTCTTGCCTTTGAACTCCCTGGGTACCACTTCCATCGCTCCTAGGCCCAAGAGCCGCCCCAGCTCCTGCTCGAGTGGAGCCTCGTGCGAAGGGTCCCCCAGGAGGGACGGGGGGTGGTTGAGCGGGGAGGAAGTAAATTGGAGGGTGTAGCCCCGGGAGATGGTGTTGAAGATCCATCAGTCTGAGGTTAGCCGTGACCATTCCAGGAGGAAAGCACACAACCGATTGGAGAAGGGAAGCTTTATTGAGGGTGGATCCCTGATGAGAACTGGCAGGGCGCCTCCAGGCATCCTGTCAAAACGGTCCCGCTTGCTTGCCCTTGGAGGACCCAGGCTGGGGGCTAGACCGAGACTGCCTCTGTGGGCACCTCTTATAGTCCCGTGACTTCTTATAAGCAGTCTCGTATTTTGAGTGGGTGGGCTGAGCAGGAGCCATGATGCCCCTCTCATGGACACCGCGGAGTCCATGGACCGCGCGGCCGTGTCTGCTGCATCCGAAGCCGCCTGCAGGGTTGCCCTGGCAGCCACTGTACCCTCCTCCACCAGCACTTTGAACTCCTTCCTGTCGCGCTCCTGGGAGTCCTCGAACTTGGGCAGGGAGCCCCACAGATTAAACTCATACCGGCCCAGGAGAGCCTGGTGGCTCACCACCTGTAACTGGAAGCTCGAGGATGAATACATTTTTCTTCCAAAAGAGTCAAGGAGGCTGGAATCTTTATTTTTCAGGGTAGGAGCTGGCTGGCCCTGCTGTTCCCTGTGGTTGACCGACTCCATCACCAGGGAGTTAGGAGCAGGGTGGGTGTATAAGTATTCATGCCCCTTGGCGGGTACAAAATACTTGCGTTCCACTCTCTTAGAGATGGGGGCCAATGAGGCCAGGGTTTGCCACAGGGCATTCGAAATTTTCGCCACTCCTTCTTGGAGATGCAAGGCCGCCCTGCCCAGTGCCGAGGAGGACAGCACGTTAAACAGGGAGTCCGAGGGCTCCTCCATCTCCTCTGCTTGGAGGTGGAGGCTTGATGCCCCCTTTTAAAGAGTTCTTGGTGGGCCCTAAAGTCCTCCTGCAGGACGGAGGGACCGGAATCACTTCATCTGGGAAGGGTGAGGAGGCTGGCACGGTACTTTGTGTGTCCACAGGCAGAGGGTCCACCACCTGGTGGTCTTCGGGGATGGTGCCGAGGATGTACGTCCCACCGACTCCTTCCTCAGATGTCTGGAGAGGGAGGCCGATGGTCCTTCTGAGGCTCTGGCCACCCGGGGCTGCGTCGGGGGCCACGGTGCCCACTGGTACCATTGGGCTGGCCATGGGGCCCGGTGCCACCGCATCTGCTGTGGCACCGGTGAAGCTGGCTGTTTGGCCTGGCCCATCGATGGACAACTACGAAGGGAGGCTGGGCGGACATACAACCTGCCACTGACCGGGAGGAGCGGTGGCATCAGGAGCGATGCCGACCACGGGATGGCGATCCCGACATGGAGGACTAGTATCGTTTGTAACAGCTGTTCCGCGATTGGCTCCGGCGGGCGGACCCGTGACGGTGATACGCCGACGATCGATGCCCGGGGCTGTGGCGACAGTGCCATGGCAGGGTCCTTGCATGGTACGCCGAACGGGAACAGATGGTCAGATGGAACCCAACCAGACAGCCTGGTGGGCGTCAAGGGCAATCCATGTGGACTTCGCCCTGAACAGTCGCTGGGCGGCGAACGGCGTCGGGAACGTTCCCTCGACCGAGACCGCTACTGAGCCAGGAGTCACTGCGGAGATCCCAGCGGCGGCTTGCTTCTGGAGTACTCCTGGTACCGGCTTGGACGTAACATCCCGGGCTGCCTGCAGGGCCGCCGGTGCGGAGGGCATCCAGACATCCAGGAAGGCCTGCTCCGAATGGGCCGGGCTACTCCACTCAACTTGAATTGGAAGCCTAGAGGCTGGTGGGGATCGAGGACTGCCCGACATGGGTCTAGCCTCTGTCCCAGCTTTACTCCGGTGCCGCAGCGAAGGCAGCCTCTTCCTAGCCTCTTGGAGTGCCCAACTAGTTGATGGCACCGAAGGGTCACTGCACACCAACACCACAGTGCCCAGTGCCGACTCGGAGCGGCGCGCCAGAGCCAGGGTCAGCGCCAACTCCATCAGAATAGCCCGGAGCTTAATGTCCCTTTCTCTCTTGGTCCGAGGCTTAAATGACTTGCAAATCTTGCAGCGATTGCTGAGATGGGTTTCCCCCAAACAGCGTAGACTGTCCGTGTGCGGATCACTCACTGGCATAGATCACCTACAAGTGTTGCACGACTTAAAACCCGGGGCACGGGGCATGCCCTGGCCCGGGTGCTCTAGCTAAACTAAACTAACTGAACAACTAACTAACTATAGGTACTATACACTGAACGAACAAGCAGTTTTGGGGACGAGCTACAGCAAAGCTGGAGCAGAGCAGTTCCAAAGCACCTTCACTGGCAGCAAGAAGGAACTGAGGGTGGGGGGAACGCACAGCGCCCCTTATGGAGGCGCCACTCCAGAGGTCGCTGGGGTGCCCCCCTACGGGTACTGCTAGGGGAAAAACTTCCAGCACCGGTGCACATGGCAAGCACGCATACCTATTATGGAATACACATGAGCAATCACTCAAAGAAGAATGAGAAATTCCACAGAAAAATTACATAAAGATCACATTCTTAAGGACTCATAATTCAGGAAATATAAGTTAACTCTTTACCTTTGCACCTAAGCATTAAGGTTTTAATATGTAACCACACACTATTTTTCAATCAACAACAAAAACATTTCTACAACTGTAGAGACACATCTTTTTAAAATGTTGTATACATATTCAAATGTTGTGGTCAATGTCCAGTTAAGTTTATTGACTGAGGTCAAAATCTCAAGAACTGATAATCACGTGCAATTTCCATTGACTTGAATGCTGGATGGTGTTGCGCACTGACTCAAGATTTAGCCTTTAAATCTTTTATAATAAATCTTTTTCCTGCACATTTTAAAATTATTTTCTTAGCACTCATTCATGTTCTATACATTTAGAGAGAGATTTTCTCCAATTGCAAACACATACTAATATAATAAATTACTATTCAGGCAGGGCTGGAGATCACTCTATGTCTTATAAAGCACTGTCCATAATCTATGGTGCTATACAAATGTTTATTATTAATAATAATAATAAATTTCATTTTTGACTTCTTACTAGGCTCTGCAATTAGCAAACAGTAGTTTGGAAGTAATTTTCATCACAGTTGGTCAATATTGGAACAATTTTTATTAGAAGTGCGTCTGCCAAAATTTTTAATTTCAAAGAAAAATGTTGGAAAATCAAAATTCAGAAATTTTGACCAGCTCTGGTTCTAATACTCTCCAAACATATGTAGAACTCTTATTTAAAACTAATTTTTTTAAAAAAGGAAAACAGTTTTAGAAAAGCAAAATACCATCACACTTCAAAAATCAATGTTTTACCCATATTTCTCAAGCAGGTGAAAGCACTGAAGTTTACTGGCATCTGGTATACCCACACACCTCATAAGCTATTGTATGCACATTTACTTGGGTAAGCAACATTCCTACTATGATTCGAAAATGAATAACAGCTCATTTGTTGACCTCTCCTTTCACACAGCTAATGAAAAATGTGGTAAAGATGAATGCGTGAGTACTATAATATAGAGCATTACAATTCTTTTCTACTAGTTACTGAAAAACTGCGTTACACTGACAAAGAAAAAATAGTTTGGAAAGTGAAGTACAAAGCACAGAGGAATAAGTGAAGCTGGCTACCAAGAGCTGGCTCAGGATACTCAAGCAATAGTTGGGTCACTACCAAGAGAAGAGAACAAGCCGCCATAATGTCTTCAAATTTGCTACTATACATAAACAAATGTAATTAAAAGGCTGAATCTCAATTCAAAACAGTTGGAAGTCTAAATTATCATGCAAAAAGATGAGTAAGCCAGTGAACAGACTCAACTTTGTGTTCTTGTATGCTAGCCATCTATAATTTAGAATTACAAATTTTAATCCTAAATCCTTCAGTGACGTTAGGATTCAAGATCAACCATGAGAGTTTTCTGACTTTTTAATACTAGGCAGGATACATCTCAGTGGAGACTAATGTTCAAAAGACTACAATACTAAATGAACAACAGAAATTGGCAATACAATTTTAGGAAAAAAATGCATCTTTTCAGGCCATTTCTGATCCTTTGTCTAAGATGGGGAAAAAATAAAGAGTTTAAAAAATACAAAGGACCTTTCTGAATTATTTAACTTACCTCCTTAAAATGAAAAGATGATGTAAAATGCCAAAGGTTAACCTTATTCATTATGGCTACAAAATGTTTGACACCTTCCGAATTATTAGGTAAACTACCATTTTCAAATAAAATGATGCTGCTATCTAAATTAGACAGGTTAGTTAAACTCTCCTAAGCAACTCTGACTATAAGCTGTATTTCAAAACGTTCTGTTTACTTTACACCATTCTGAACCACAGATGACAAAGTTTGCTTGAAGCTGTAATTACTCTGTAAAACTGGGAAGCCAATTAGAGAGCCTGAAACCTGCCAGTTCAAAAAAAAAAAAAAAAGGCAGATCATCTGTTCAGATTTTATTAAAAAGTTTAGTCTGAATTCTATAACTTTAACCATTTAATCACCAGTTTTCTCCTCAATTATATTCATTCACCATAAAAGCTAAAAAGAACACTAAATGGTCATCATGATTATTTCATGTACGCAAGGTTCCAACAGCAACACAATTTGCTGATGTGGCTAGACAAGAGTACTGACCACGTATTAAGCAACACGCAACACGCAACACACACACACACACACACACACACACACAGAGCGAGAGAGAGCTCTTGCTAACTTGATCAGAAGCCTCCCAGCTGCAGATGCAAGAGATGACTTCTGCTATGGAGTGGAGAAACTTGAACACAAAAGCTAATTTCCCAAGATTACAGCACGATATGAAAGAAACTACATACAGTTATGATTAATATTATTGTACAGAGAGTAGGCATTACAACTTACTGATCAAGAGAAGTAACCTCTGTCATTGCATAGCAGACACGAACAGGTTAATTATATTCCACACTACAGAATAAAAAGTGCCTTGATGTAGTTGGTCATGCTCCAAATTCTATTACTTCTGATCCCCCAGAAGATACTGTGCTGGCACCCACTGATAATTTATCATAGCATGCTCTCATGCAATAAGGGAGGGTGCAAACACTGGCGCTTCACATGCTAGTGGTAGGTTTTTTAAAAAAAAGAGAGAGCAGAAGATTATATAAAACACACAAATAAATCTGACAATTTTCTTGGTTAATTTAGTGCTCATGAAACTGAGGTATTCATAGTAATAACCTGAGCCAGATATAATACAGTCCCCAGAGCTCTTCTTATGCATCTCAACCCTGACATGCCATCCTCAAACCATTTCAGCCATAGGCCCCTCTTCAGCAGAAATTGAAAACTACAGTATGCCAAGCTGGTGAAGGTTATATGACATAGACAAATGTCCATTAGCTTTAAGGATGAGACCAAGCAACCCATTTTAATTGGTGACCCATGTCAAGATTGGAACCCAAGTCTCTGAAGCTAAATGATACCATACTAATTGCATATCTAGCATTCACATGCCAATATGAAAAAATCCCCAAAAGAGAATCAGACCTAGAATACTAACTGTGGACCACTGAGAGCAAATCCTTTCTAAAGCTTAGTACCATAAGGTACAGCTGGAAGGAAATACAATTCTTCTCCTCCCCACCCACTCAAACTCCCAAAAAAGAAGTACTAGAAAGAGAGAGCGAGAGAGAGAGAGAGAGAGAGTGATGTGAATACCATGTTCATATATACAACGGAGAAATAGTTTATGCTAGTAGAAATACCCTTTCCCATTGTCCATCTCCACTTCCCCTACAATACTGGTAAATTAATTGATACTTTAGCTTACCTAACATACAAGTGTTAGTTATACACATTAGATCTGAGTAGGAACTACCATAGTTTACTTGTGCACAGTGTACTTATATTATAATAGGGGCCATCACTCAAAGAAGAACCTTAGTGTACTCATAATCAGGGACAAATGCATATAATCTGGAAGAGAAAACCCATAAAAGAAACGTACTGATAACTGCTGTTCTTTGAGAAATGTCTCTGTGCATCCCCGCGTGTGGAATATGGTACTCCCTGGTGTTGAGGCAAGGAACCTCTACCAAAACTGTGTCTTTGGGGTGCACAATGCCCCCAAGTGATATTGATGGCTGAGGTCTGAGTATATATAAAGGGAGCGGAGTCCCTACCAATCCGAGTTCATTCTCCTAAATCGCTGAGTCCCAAAGTGTGACAAGAAGTCTGAAAAAGAGACGATGAGTGGAAAATGTGAATGCACAAAGGAGACTCCCGAAGAACAACAATTTCCAGTAATGACAGGTTTCAGAGTAGCAGCCGTGTTAGTCTGTATCCGCAAAAAGAACAGGGGTACTTGTGGCACCTTAGAGACTAACAAATTTATTTGAGCATAAGCTTTCGTGGGCTACAGCCCACTTCATCGGATGCACAGAATGGAACACACAGAAAGAAAATATTTATACATACAGAGAACATGAAAGGGTGGAAGTAGCCATAACAACTAGAAGAGGTCAATCAATTGAGATGAGCTATCATCAGCAGGAGAAAAAAAAAAAAAAAAAAAAAAACAACTTTTGAAGTGATAATCGAGATGACCCATAGAAGGTGTGAGGATACTTAACAAGGGAAAATAGATTCAATTAGTGTAATGACCCAACCATTCCCAGTCTCTGTTTAAACCTAAGTTAATTGTATCTAATTTGCATATTAATTCAAGTGCAGCAGTCTCTCTTTGGAGTCTGTTTTTGAAGTTTTTCTGTTGTAATATAGCCACCCGCAGGTCTGTCACTGAATGACCAGACAGGTTAAAGTGTTCTCCCACTGGTTTTTGAGTATTTTGATTCCTGATGTCAGATTTGTGTCCATTTATTCTTTTGCGTAGAGATTGTCCAGTTTGGCCAATATATATGGCAGAGGGGCACTGCTGGCACATGATGGCATATATCACGTTGGTAGATGTGCAGGTGAACGAGCCCCTGATGGTGTGGCTGATGTGATTAGGTCCTATGATGGTGTCACCTGAATAGATATGTGAACAGAGTTGGCATCGGGCTTTGTTGCAAGGATAGGTTCCTGGGTTAGTGTTTATGTTGTATGGTGTGCGGTTGCTGGTGAGTATTTGCTTCAGGTTGGGAGGCTGTCTGTAAGCGAGGACTGGCCTGCCTCCCAAGATTTGAGAGAGTGAGGGATCATCTTTCAGGATAGGTTGTAGATCTTTGATGATGCGCTGGAGACGTTTTAGTTGGGGGCTGAAGGTGAAGGCTAGTGGCGTTCTGTTATTTTTTCTGTTGGGCCTGTCCTTTAGTAGGTGACTTCTGGGTACTCTTCTGGCTCTGTCAATCCATTTTTTCACTTCAGCAGGTGGGTATTGTAGTTTTAAGATAGCTTGATAGAGATCTTGTAGGTGTTTATCTCTGTCTGAGGGATTGGAGCAAAGGCAGCTATATCTTAGACCTTAGCTGTAGACAATAGATCGTGTGGTGTGTCCTGGATGGAAGCTGGAGGCACATAGGTAAGTATAGCAGTCAGTAGGTTTCCGGTATAGGGTGGTGTTTATGTGACCATCGCTTATTAGCACAGTAGTGTCTAGGAAATGGACCACTTGTGTGGATTGGTCTAGGCTGAGGTTGATGGTGGGATGGAAATTGTTAAAATCATAGTGGAATTCCTCGAGGGCTTCTTTTCCATGGATCCAGATGATGAAGATGTCATCAATGTAGCGTAAGTGGAGTAGGGGCATTAGGGGACGAGAGCTAAGGAAGCGTTGTTCTAATTCAGCCATAAAAATATTGGCATACTGTGGGGCCATGCGAGTACCCATAGGAGTGCCGCTGACTTGAAGGTATATATTGTCCCCAAATGTGAAACAGTTGTGGGTGAGGACAAAGTCACAAAGTTCAGCCACCAGGTTTGCCATGGTATTATCGGGGATACTATTCTTGATGGCTTGTAGTCCATCTTTGTGTGAAATGTTGGTGTAGAGGGATTCTACATCCATAGTGGCCAGGATGGTGTTTTCTGGAAGATCACCAATGGACTGTAGTTCCCTCAGGAAGTCAGTGGTGTCTCGAAGATAGCTGGTAGCGTAGGGTCTGAGGAGAGAGTCTACATAGCCAGACAATCCTGCTGTTAGATTGCCAATGCTTGAGATGATGGGGCATCCAGGATTTCCAGGTTTATGGATCTTGGGTAGCAAATAGAATTACACCTGATCAGGGTTCTAGGCATGTGTCTGTACAGATCTGGTTCTGTGCTTTTTCAGGGAGTTTCTTGAGCAGATGGTGTAGTTTCTTTTGGTAATCATCAGTGGGATCAGAGGATAATGGCCTGTAGAATGTGGAGTTAGAGAGCTGCCTAGCAGCCTCTTGTTCATATTCCAACTTATTCATGATGACAACAGCACCTCCTTTGTCAGCCTTTTTGATTATGTCGTCACAGTTGTTCCTAAGGCTGTTGATGGCATTGTGTTCAGCAGTAAGTTCCTTCCTTTCTTCTTCCAGGACCTCTGTGCGTTCCCACTTGAGAGAAGGTAGCAAGCTGTACCACTTGTAGAGGACAGTGAGCACTCCCTGCTTGAACATGGCATCTGAACAAGAGGCAAAGTTTAGAGGCTTAAGGGTATGGATGGGTACAAGAGGCATAATATTTAACACGGGTATGAACTGGACTTATGTGCATTTCTGCATCTCTCTATTGTGGGTATCTAGCATAGATATGCCACAGCTGTGGCTCAAATAGAATGGACTAATTCCATTTGGAAGGGACATTTGCTTTAGCATAACACAAGCAAATGCAGGAAGGGACTCTCAGTGACTAGAACATGGACAGTCAGGTCTAGTTGTTGGAGCAGGTATCAGGCCTCGTGGTTAGAGCAGTGACCAGGATGTGGGCAGTGGGGTCTACTGGTTAGAGCAGGCATCAGTAGCTAGGATCAGAACCAAAGTCAGAGGCTAGATTCCAGAGCCAAGCATCAGAGCTGGAATCAGGAGTCAGAAGCCAGGGTCAGAACCAGGTTACCCAGAGTTACACAATGCAGGGGCAGGGCTGGGAAGAAGCAGGCAAAGCTAAAACAGCTATGGTTGAATGCTTTGAGCAGCTGCTGAACTGCTGCTGCTGGCCTTAAGAGTCAGTCTGCTGACTCTTCCAACCAATCAGGAGGTATAACCAATTAGGTATTAGCTTTCCAAGGACTACATTTAAATCCCTCACTGGTGTAGGTTCTTTATCAGAAGGAAAGGCATGGATTTGTCCCTTGAGAAACCTAGTTGATGTGGTGTGGAAAAACCCTTGATGACAGGCTGAAATAGCAGTTTGGTGTATGTTCTAGTATGCAATAGAGGCCAGCCTCCTTTAGGTACGGTATATAGTTCAAGACAGGAGCTACAGAGTATTTCTACCCGGCTATAAAAGACCGTCAGCATGGCTACAGCTGGCCTTTGTCAGCTGACTCGGGCTCGCAGGGCTATAAAATTGTTGTGTAGATGTTTTGGCTCAGGCTGGAGCCCAGGCTCTGTGACCCCGCAAGGGGAATGAGTCTCAGAGCCTGGGCTGCAGCCTGAGTGTTTCCACTTTTATTTTTAGTCTGCAGTCCAAGCCCCATAAACCCAAGTCAGCTGACCTGGGCCCTGAGACTAGGTGCCAGGGATTTTTTTTTATTGCAGCGTAGACATACTCACAGAGGGCAGACTCCAGCCATAAGCCTTTACCAACTGTTGAGCATAAAAATGACCGTAACACTATTGTGCTACAGGTTCTCTGGATAGGACAGGAACTCAATTACTCTTGCACCACAACTAAGGTCATTAGAAGCCATTAGAAGCCAATCATCCAGACCTCCAGGTGCCTGGATGGAAAATTAAGATGAGAATTTTCTCTGCTGCTTGGGATCGGAAGTCTATAAATTGGAGTAGGTGGTACGAGGGCTCCCAAGGGAGCTGTAACAAATTGGTGTACCAGTGTTGTCTTGGCCACACCAATGCTAGCAACAGAACTTTTATCCTGTCTCTTTGGATCTTCTGTATACTCTAAGTATTAAGAGTATGGGCAGGAGTGCATATGGAAAGTCACTGGACCAGTGCAATAGGACGGTATTGGTGCGGCCTTGTCCCTGGCCACTCTGGATCACAGTAGGTTGCATTTAGTGTTCTTCCTAGTGACAAACAGACCTATTTCATAGAATCATAGAATATCAGAGTTGGAAGGGACCTCAAGAGGTCATCTAGTCCAACCCCCTGCTCAAAGCAGGACCAATTCCCAGCTAAATCATCCCAGCCAGGGCTTTGTCAAGCCGGGCCTTAAAAACCTCCAAGGAAGGAGACTCCACCACCTCCCTAGGTAACGCATTCCAGTGTTTCACCACCCTCCTAGTGAAATAGTTTTTCCTGATATCCAACCTGGACCTCCCCCACTGCAACTTGAGACCATTGCTCCTTGTTCTGTCATCTGCCACCACTGAGAACAGCCGAGCTCCATCCTCTTTGGAACCCCCCTTCAGGTAGTTGAAGGCTGCTATCAAATCCCCCCTCATTCTTCTCTTCTGGAGACTAAACAATCCCAGTTCTCTCAGCCTCTCCTCATAAGTCATGTGCTCCAGACCCCTAATCATTTTTGTTGCCCTCCGCTGGACTCTTTCCAATTTTTCCACATCCTTCTTGTAGTGTGGGGCCCAAAACTGGACACAGTATTCCAGATGAGGCCTCACCAATGTCGAATAAAGGGGAACGATCACGTTCCTCGATCTGCTGGCAATGCCCCTACTTATACAGCCCAAAATGCCGTTAGCCTTCTTGGCAACAAGAGCACACTGTTGACTCATATCCAGCTTCTCGTCCACTGTGACCCCTAGGTCCTTTTCAGCAGAACTGCTACCTAGCCATTCGGTCCCTAGTCTGTAGCAGTGCATGGGATTCTTCCGTCCTAAGTGCAGGACTCTGCACTTGTCCTTGTTGAACCTCATCAGGTTTTTTTCTGCCCAATCCTCTAATTTGTCTAGGTCCCTCTGTATCCGATCCCTACCCTCTAGTGTATCTACCACGCCTCCTAGTTTAGTGTCATCTGCAAACTTGCTGAGAGTGCAGTCCACACCATCCTCCAGATCATTAATAAAGATATTAAACAAAACCGGCCCCAGGACCGACCCTTGGGGCACTCCACTTGAAACCGGCTGCCAACTAGACATGGAGCCATTGATCACTACCCGTTGAGCCCGACGATCTAGCCAGCTTTCTATCCACCTTACAGTCCATTCATCCAGCCCATACTTCTTTAACTTGGTGGCAAGAATACTGTGGGAGACCGTATCAAAAGCTTTGCTAAAGTCAAGAAATAACACATCCACTGCTTTCCCCTCATCCACAGAGCCAGTTATCTCATCATAGAAGGCAATTAGGTTAGTCAGGCACGACTTCCCCTTCGTGAATCCATGCTGACTGTTCCTGATCACTTTCCTCTCCTCTAAATGTTTCATAATTGATTCCTTGAGGACCTGCTCCATAATTTTTCCAGGGACTGAGGTGAGGCTGACTGGCCTGTAGTTTCCCGGATCCTCCTTCTTCCCTTTTTTAAAGATGGGCACTACATTAGCCTTTTTCCAGTCATCTGGGACCTCCCCCGATCGCCATGAGTTTTCAAAAATAATGGCTAATGGCTCTGCAATCTCACCCGCCAACTCCTTTAGCACTCTCGGATGCAGCGCATCCGGCCCCATGGACTTGTGCACGTCCAGTTTTTCTAAATAGTCCCGAACCACTTCTTTCTCCACAGAGGGCTGGTCACCTTCTCCCCATGCTGTACTGCCCAGTGCAGCAATCTGGGAGCTGACCTTGTGCGTGAAGACAGAGGCAAAAAAATCATTGAGTACATTAGCTTTTTCCACATCCTCGGTCACTAGGTTGCCTCCCTCATTCAGTAAGGGGCCCACACTTTCCTTGATTTTCTTCTTGTTGCTAACATACCTGAAGAAACCTTTCTTGTTACTCTTAACATCTCTTGCTAACTGCAACTCCAAGTGTGATTTGGCCTTCCTGATTTCACTCCTGCACGCCTGAGCAATATTTTTATACTCCTCCCTGGTCATTTGTCCAATCTTCCACTTCTTATAAGCCTCTTTTTTGCATTTAAGATCAGCAAGGATTTCACTGTTTAGCCAAGCTGGTCGCCTGCCATATTTACTATTCTTTCTACACATCGGGATGGTTTGTTCCTGCAACCTCAATAAGGATTCTTTAAAATACAGCCAGCTCTCCTGGACCCCTTTGCCCTTCATGTTATTCTCCCAGGGGATCCTGCCCATCTGTTCCCTGAGGGAGTCAAAGTCTGCTTTTCTGAAGTCCAGGGTCCATATTCTGCTGCTCTCCTTTCTTCCTTGTGTCAGGATCCTGAACTCGACCATCTCATGGTCACTGCCTCCCAGGTTCCCATCCACTTTTGCTTCCCCTACTAGTTCTTCCCTGTTTGTGAGCAGCAGGTCAAGAAAAGCTTTGCCCCTAGTTGGTTCCTCCAGCACTTGCACCAGGAAATTGTCCCCTACGCTTTCCAAAAATTTCCTGGATTGCCTGTGCACCGCTGTATTGCTCTCCCAGCAGATATCAGGGTGATTAAAGTCTCCCATGAGAACCAGGGCCTGTAATCTAGCAACTTCTGCTAGTTGCCAGAAGAAAGCCTCGTCCACCTCATCCCCCTGGTCTGGTGGTCTATAGCAGACTCCAACCACGACATCACCCTTGTTGCTCACACTTCTCAACTTTATCCAGAGACTCTCAGGTTTTTCTGCAGTATCATACCGGAGCTCTGAGCAGTCATACTCCTCTCTTACATACAACGCAACTCCCCCACCTTTTCTGCCCTGCCTGTCCTTCCTGAACAGTTTATATCCATCCATGACAGTACTCCAGTCATGTGAGTTATCCCACCAAGTTTCTGTTATTCCAATCACATCATAGTTCCCTGACTGTGCCAGGACTTCCAGTTCTCCCTGCTTGTTTCCCAGGCTTCTTGCATTTGTGTATAGGCACTTAAGATAACTCAATGATCGTCCCTCTTTCTCAGCATGAGACAGGAGTCCTCCCCTCTTGCGCTCTCCTGCTTGTGCTTCCTCCCAGGATCCCATTTCCCCACTTACCTCAGGGCTTTGGTCTCCTTCCCCCGGTGAACCTAGTTTAAAGCCCTCCTCACTAGGTTAGCCAGCCTGCTGGCGAAGATGCTCTTCCCTTTCTTCGTTAGGTGGAGCCCGTCTCTGCCTAGCACTCCTTCTTCTTGGAACACCATCCCATGGTCGAAGAATCCAAAGCCTTCTCTCCGACACCACCTGCGTAGCCATTCGTTGACTTCCACGATTCGACGGTCTCTACCCCGGCCTTTTCCTTGCACAGGGAGGATGGACGAGAACACCACTTGCGCCTCAAACTCCTTTATCCTTCTTCCCAGAGCCACGTAGTCTGCAGTGATCCGCTCAAGGTCATTCTTGGCAGTATCATTGGTGCCCACGTGGAGAAGCAGGAAGGGGTAGCGATCCGAGGGCTTGATGAGTCTCGGCAGTCTCTCCGTCACATCGTGAACAAGTGCTGAACAAGTGCTGAGCCACCATCTCATTCAAAGACCATTTGTGTTGGCCCTGATTCAGCATCCTCAAACAGACTGCTTGGATACTCTGTACCCTTGGCACGTGTAGGGCTACAGGATGTACGTAATGGTGGATGCCCCAGTGCCAGAGTTTCATCACTTTCTGGCAAAATATGGGGGAATAAGCACCCCCTTGTTTGTTCAGATAATGCAGGTCAGTAATGTTATTGGTTAGGATCTGAACTATTTTCCCTGAGACAAAGGGCAGGAATGATCTTAGTGTCAGTGTATTACCCAAAGTTCCTGGAAGTTAAAATGAAGTATGGATTCTTGCAAATTCAACAAACCCTGCATTTGTGACTCCTGAAAGTGAGCTCCCTACCCAACCATGGGTGCATCTGCTAAGACCACCAGTGCCTGGAGCCAAGGACTGAACTGTACTCCCCTACTAGTGCATTCTTTCTGTACTTCAACCAGGAGAATTTCCGTAGCACCCCTGGTGGGATGGTCACATGCCTCTGCAGACTGTCCATGTTTGGGGTGTATACTTCTGCCAGCCAGTGTTGTAAAGGTCTTATGGGGAGTCTTGTATGGAGTGTCACAAACAAGTCCCATGAAAAACCCTGTCCTTTGGCATGGTTGATTGTGTCAGGTGTACTGAACTATAGCATGTGGGAAAATTGCTCCTCTGGCAGGAATGCTGAGCCTACAGTCAAGTCCAGTGTCTCACTTATTAATATTATCTTTTAACATGGGATTTGACATGATTTCTCCGAGTTGATTTCCAGCCCTAGCCTGTGAAACAGCTAGCACATTAGACCTACTGAATGAAGTGAACTGGCCTTAAGGAGCCAGTTGTCCAAAGTTGCACCCTTTGGGATTTTTTTAAATGAGCTGCTGCTGCTACATCCAGCATTTTGTGAATACCCTTGGTGCAATTAATTATTGTTGTCATTCTGCATAAATCAGAAATTACGCTGATAAAGATATTATATCTTGTGAGAACTGTGGACTAAAACCACCAATCTGCAAATGACAGTCCTTTCCTCATTGAAGGCACATGTAGCTTGATATCGACGAAGGGATTACAGTCTGTGCCTGCATAATCTGCTACTGTTTACGACTTAGCCTCTGTGCCTCAAAAGCCATATGGGAATTAATCTCAAATTGAATAACCCCATCATTGCCTGCTGCTTACTAGTACGATCTATCTATGCTGATGACTCCCAGGTGTCAATGTCAATATTGCACTGCTTCAACTCATGCTTCAGTGAGTCCTTGAATTGTTTCTTCTCACCACCTCATGTGCAGTTACCCACTTTCAGTTCACCATACAGCAACTGCTTTGGCATTCTGGTGTCATCCGTCCTCAACACATGCCCAGCATAATTGTGATGCAATGAGTATGGCTTCAATCCCGGTGGAGTGGCTGCATTCCAGAACAATCAAAAGGCCAAAGGGAAGAACTCTATATGCAGAACAACAGGTATTTCTCATTCCGGTCTGCATCCCTCTTTGTCCCCAGTCTACTTGAGAGGTGGTCATGCTCTTTGATTTTTTACACAGCTGCTGTATGCATCAGTGAGTTAGCACTAAGATGTCAGATGAAGTAAAAAAAAAAAAAAAAAAAAAAAGTCCTGAGTATTGATCAGGTACATCCTGTTGCCCCCTGCAAGAGACTGCTGGCAATAAGGACCCAGATCTCTCTCTAGCTGGATCAAGAAGCCCCCTATGGATAGGCGGGGAAATACTATCCTTTGGTTTCAACTTAAGGATGTCAAATAAAGGATCCCAATTTTCAACTGGAGTCTCAGCAGCACCCAGTTAGAATGGGAGAACCATCCTGTTCAACAGTTCCTGGAACTGTTCATGTGGTGAGGAAACCATTGAAGTCACAATGTTCTCATCTGGTGACATTCCATAGATTGGGATGTCATGCACTGGGATGTCGTCGGCACCATCATCTATGTCTGTGTAAACACACCCCAAGTATATCTGGGATTGAGAGTCTTCGGTTTTCTAGAGATTGTCAGTATGGTGGCAAAGCAGGTGGCAGAGCCAATAAGGGTGGGAGTATCGGCAGTGCCAGTGCTTTAGGTGGGAACACTGATTGAATAGGTGGCAGTGTAGGCAGAGCCAAGGCCAAAGGAGCAAGCATTCGTATTGGGGGGCCAGGTAGGATGCCAACAGGGCCAAGTATTGTGCCAGTGGGATTGGACATTATGGCAGTGGTGCCAGAAGATAAGACTGTGATGCTGAAAGCAAAGTCGATGGACCCAGGAGTGGCAAGTATCCTGGTGCCAACCATGATAGATCCAAGTATCTCAACCAAGCAGATCAACCATGGCCCTTAACGTGTCCTGTAGTGCAGGCCACAACATGCATCGTACAAAGTTGTGTGGAGTATCTATTTGGTTACACGGACAAAGAGATGTCAGTGGGATGAGATGGTAAAGTTGGGATGGACCGAAAAGGTTCCCCCACCCTTTCTTCAAAAGGGTTGCAAATGGATCCTGAAAATCAAAGGCAACGTTTGGTGCCAAAAGCAGATCCAATGTAGTGGATGATCCTCTTGTCTTGGCAATACCAAAAGACATAAATGGGATGCGCACTGGACAATGAGCTCTCTTGTGTTGCCCAGGTGCTTAGGAGGGTCAAGGTACCTTCCTGGGAAGTGATGTCTTTTCTTTTCTGATTGTCTCATTCAAGCTAATGAGTGATTCTTCTCTTCGATGCTCTGATGCTGGAGTGCCCAATGCCAATGAGGAGTGAGAAATACATGGTGCCACATCACTTTTAGTATAATGAATGTGGAGCACTGTGAGCCTTGAAAAGCTGTTGCCAATTATTTTTGGTACCAAGGATTCTTGAGACTGCAAAGGTGTGGAAAATGGCAACAGAGGTAAGGGTTTTGAAGATCCAGTGCTAGAGCCTTTCTTGGATGTCGGTGTCAAAAGTGGTGCTGACTTGGAAGTTCGGTCATGAGGCTTAGACAATTTAGTTGACTTTGGTGCTGAAGCAGATCTTTGAGGGCCGTGTTATCAGCCTGGTCAACCAGTGACATGGCTGGAGGTTTTAGCACTTCATTAGTTAGATGCACTCTCAGTGTAAGGTGCTGGTCTCAGTGGGTTCTAAATATAAAAGGCTTACATTCTGAGCACTGTATTCAGTTGCGGGCCTCACCCAAATACATCCCTCAGTGAATGCATGTTCACTTACAAAAAAATTAATTAAACTGGACTAAAGGTTGCTGCGGTATACTACAAATACCAGTAACGGCTTTCTTCTGTCACTGTGTTGCCACCCCAGTATTAAAAAATCATGAGTCAAACCCCCATTTGTGCTAAAAAAAAAAAAAAAAAAAAAAAAGAGAAGATTAAAACATCTTATGTTCTTTTTATATGCTTTCTTGGTTTTATACATTTGCCTCATGTTTTTGAGATTTTTCAGCAATAAAGAAGGCTTGAATTATTTTAAATTAAAGCTGGCATTCTCAGGTATTCACATGACTCCAGGGGCTCAAGCATTGGGGAAAACACCAAATATCATGAGACTCACAAAAAAAAAAAAATCATGAGAGTTGGGCACACTGCAATACCTTTCTGGAAAATGGGACCTAAAAACCCCAAACTACAGAATGCTCAGTTAAGGTCTCAATATACATCCCTGAGAAAAAATGTTTTTACAAGAAACAACAAATGACAAACTTCTGAAAACCAAAAACTGCACAGTAAAGACAGCATTTCCCATACAAGATACCTACAGACCTTAAATGTTCCTTTGAGAGTAGACAACAGAGAGGTGCTGTGATATTCCCGTTCCTTATCACCAGTCCAGTTTAGGACTCCTATTCATATGCATCAATGGGATCCTGAGTGTGGCCTTTGTAGCAAAACTAATATGGAAAGCAATGATCATACTGGACATATTTTTGCTTTCTCTTCTTGTTTCAGCTGCACAGGTACAACCAAAGATCAAGCAACATATCAGGTATTTCCTAAAGGTAGGAGCTATGCTGACTCACAACTAGACAGTGGCTCACTTTACAAAGCCAAAGGCAAACTAAAACCTTTTTAGTTTTATGTTACAGAACTTGTTCTTGCTGCCACTAGATCACAATGGAAATAATCCAAAAATATCAGTCTAATGTCTCCCTTTCCCATCATTTTTCCCCTCAAAAATTTTGTTAAGAAAGGTAATTTTGAGTGGGCTTGTATTTTAGGGATGTATTGACAAAATGAATCCAAATTTGTACCACAAACATTATCCCAGTCCCTGAAGAAGTATGCCAGTTTTACAGCTGATCTAATTATTCAAGTGCATTTTAGAGAGATTTTAAAATTGGTCTTCAAACTTTGTTGCAACCTTACCTATGGAATTGCTAGCATATAACAGCATGTCTAATGATCAGTTCCCTTAGATCTAAATTAACCCTGTTGCTTAAAAAAAAAAAAAAAAAAAAACAATTTCTCACCTCATTCTTTTATTGGGAATTCAAAAGATGACAAAAAGTTCAGTGCTGGAACCTTTAGTTTCTCATCTTTTCAATATCTTAAAATCATATCAGTGATGAAAAGTACCCTCTGACCTACTCTAAGTTTAAAATTTAAGAAAAGCAACACCACTTCTCTATTTAGAAGGTAGCAAGCACTTTCAGAATTAATTCCTAATCCTTCTGCATTATTTAGAGGGAAAACTGTCATTAAAAGGTATCTGAAACTCTCATTATTAGAACGTATCTTCACCTTAACCAAGCACAATCTTTCAAGGTATCAAAGGTAAATTCCACTTGCTCTCACTTTTGGCCAAAACTCAAAGGTTCCTGTGAAGGGATACATTTCTCCCCAATTACTCTTTAGATAAAACAGAGGATGAAGGCAGAGAGCCAGTTTTCAAGGATATCTAGTTATGAACATGCTGTGTGATTACTCGCATATTCATTGCATGTGCAAAAGGTAATTTTTATCAGTGGGTCCCTGAAAGAGCACAAAGCACTTACGGCAGCCAAGGGGTGCAGTAGTTTACACAAAGTGACATTACAATAAGCTTTCTTTTTTGTTTACAAAACACTGGATCTGTTAATAATGATAAGCCACTGATATTCTGTGAAGAAAGCATCTTCCCATTCTCTCTTTGCTAGCCAGGCACTTCTCTTTCCTCTTTATTCCTGTCAGCACGGTGGTAAAGTAAAACTTTTTGATATCATGATGTGTGTACCCCATCATACAGGACAGCCAGAGTGCCTTGTTTTGTATGGAAAGCAGTAGTTTTCTAAAAACAGGAGTCTTCTCCAATATAAAATGAGAATTTAGGACCTTGCCTACACATTGAAGTTGCACTGCTTTAACAAAAATCATTATTAAACTGATTTTAGTTAAATCAATGCAAAACCCTGTATGAACATAGTTCAACTGTTTTAAAACAGTTTAGCTTGCGCCTGTAAATTTACCAGTGCAAACTAAACCAACATATACCAGGCTTACGTAAAATTATGTATGTCCACAAAGAGTTTTCCAGCAGTTTAAATCAGTTCTTAAAAAAAAAAAAAAAAACACACCTTTAGTTAAACTGGTATAACTTTCTGTGTTGGCCTCTCTCTCAGAGCCTGGGGATTAACTGAAGGAAACGGTCCTATAAATCCATGGGCTTCTAAACTGGCCTCTAAACCAAACACAGGCCTGTTTGGTTTAAGACACATTGGCCCTTACAACCAGAGTGCCTTTGTGGGGGTAGAAGTGGTGGTGTTCACCCTCCTCATTAGTAAAGGAGGTCCTAATCAATAAATGGGACTGATCCATCTGGTGCAAGTGTTGCCCATAAAGGGTTTTATGGGGTGAAGGCTAGCGCTTTTCCAACTTTGCCCTGTGCTGCCGCCACTAAAAGCTGTGGATGGGGTCTGATGAATCCCTACCACCTAACCCAAATCCTCCTCACCTTTCTTCTCTCTCACTATGAACTGCAGGGCTCGGCAGCAATATCCTCTCTCCTCGCCATTCTGGGAGCAACATTGCCTTATGTTGCCATGACTGCACATGTGTTCCTGGATCCCTTCTGCTCAGGCCACCCTGTCCTTCCCTGGCAAGAAGCAGTCACTGCTCAGCTAAACACCTGGGTTCCTTGCTCGGGGGCGAGTGGCTGCTTTTTCTCCTCACATACTACAAGCGTGCTTCCCCTCCATAAACTTATCAAGCTCAGTCGTGAAGCCAGTTAGTTTTTTTGCGCCCACTGCTCCTCTTGGAAGGCCGTTCCTCTAGAATTTCTAACCGTCAGTCTAATTTCAAGCCTAAACATGTTGATAGCCAGTTTATATCCAATGTGGACACATGAACAAATGGGGCTTAACTTAAATAACTCCTCTCCCTTTCTGGTCTTTATCCCTCTGACGTATTTATATAGAGCAATCATATCTTCCCTCAGCTTTCTTTTGGTTAGGCTAAACAAGCCAAGCTTGATAAGAGTATTGAGCCAAACAGAGGACTGACAGATTACAGAGCCTAGAAGATGCTGTGAGACCCTGCTGCAAGAGGATGAAACCGCATAAGGCATGGGCTTTTTGTCCCAGACACCAAAAATAAAAATAATGCACCAGGAAGGTGGTTTAACTAGGCCATAACATTATTAATTTAACACATTCCAAAAACTATCCAGCAATAACTCATCCAGTGCAATGTGGTCATCCTTACATAATCCATATCAACCAAGAGAAGACTGCCCTTAGCCCGAACCCCATCCTAATCTTTAACCAGGTTGCAACACCAATGCTGTGATGCTACTGGCTTCCCTTCATACAAGGATTAAGGGTATGGAGAAAAGGAGATGGTCCATCTCTATGCCAGATAATACGAGCCTCAACCCCATCACCCACATTGTTAAAGGGATGCCTTCAGATAATCCCACTTCCAATTAATCAGGAAACTGGATCTGTTGTAATAACTGAGGCCTAGCAGGTCCAATTGTGAGCTCAACTGTGGAAAAGCAGGTGAGAGTTTATAAAGTGTTACAATCACCTAAAATAACAAATGCTGACAGGAAAGGGTACAAAATACAGACAAACAGAGACTGAATTAGTCCAGAAACAAGGACTACGGATACAGCCAAATGACTGTGTTGAAATCATGCCTGATAAACAAGAGGAGAACGGAATCAAAAAGCTTGTATCTTCCACAAACAGAAGCTGGCCCAATAAAAGATATTACCTCACTCAGTCTCTCTGATATCCTGGGACCAACACGACAACACAGCAAACAAAACTGGTGTGTCAAAAATTAGGCCTAATTAGTTAATAGAATAATAATTCACCTCCCACTTTTGGGCTCCTTAAAAAGGAATATTTGGCAGGAGGGAATAAATGGGGAACAGACTCCTGGGGGAAAGGCAGACAGGCACTGCTTCACTCTAGAAAGTGTCCTTTGTTCATGACCCCTGAAGTTCAACATATTGAAATGTCAGACCATCACCGCTGCACCAATGAAGACACAAGCCTGATTACTCTGTCTTCCCTTCCTTCCTGTATTCCTTTCTGTCCCTCCTATTCCTCCTATCCTCTCTCTTTTTCAGCTTTTTACCTGATCCTGAGACCAAATGCAGCACACAGCATCACTACAACGAAGTGTAGTTCCCAAAGTGTTTATAATCTAACCTAACCTCCTTACCCAGGCAGCTAAGGGGAAAGCAAAACAAAACAAAACCATCAACCAGCTGGTCCAGGCCAATCTGGCAATGAGGGAAAAATTCATTCCAAGCCTCAAAAAGTCAGCTAGCATGATGCCTTCAGCAAGGTCCAAAATCCTGGTCCTGCTCTAATTCTAAGGAGTGGAAGGAGGGAGCTGTTGTTCCTGGGTGCAAAACAGTGCCCTGGGCACAGAAAAGGGCTTATAAGCCTTCTCATTCAGTGCACAGGGTCCAATGGGCTTCTACTGCATCCTTCAGTCCAGTGTATCAGCTGGGAAGACATTTCTCCTCCAGCTATCCTATCTTCAAGATCACCAGGAATCTGATGTCCCATGATGGTGGGCATGGGGGGGGGGGGGAGCAATCATTAAAGGAGCACCATGGCTTTCTTTCCCCCACTGACCCAGACAAATCCATCCAATCATCACAACTAGAGTGCTTATTGTGAACCCCCTGCTGCACAAGTGAAGCACTACTGTTATACTTATTGTGTGTGTGTAATAAATTAGACCACAAGTGGAGGGATGTTGTTTGAACCGAACAGATCTGTACATGCATTCAGCAGGTATTCAAGAAGTGGAAAATTAAGTGGCAGATGTGATCTCTTAGGCTAAGCCAACCCTGTCACACTTTCTTTTCTCTATTTATAGTTATAAAGGAGAACTCAACCAAAACCTTGATACTTTATTGAAATAATATTTATTTACAGATACAGGATTCAGATGGATCCTTACCCTCCCCCCACACACACACACACACCAATATTTATTTAGGAGGTTTATTGGATTCCTCTTCATTCATCTGACAAATTTAATATGGACTTCTTTCTAACTGGGCAATTTTTCTGGGCATGTAGCCAGCCCCACCCCCTTTTTTCTTGCAACTCCAAAGCTCCTTTGCCGAAGTCTTAAAAGGAGGCTGTGACCTTAAGCTCCCTTGTATTCACAGCATTCACACGGTACTAATAATCTTTGTACACAATATAACTTGTGAGGTATCATTTGAAAACTAATAACTCATTTAACCTCAATATTCTTTGACACCATCAGATCAGGATTAAACAAAGACTGTGAATGGCTATCCAACTACAGAAGCAGTTTCTCCTCCCTTGGTGTTCACACCTCAACTGCTAGCAGAGCACCTCACCCTCCCTGATTGAACTAACCTCGTTATCTCCATACTGATTTATACCTGCCTCTAGAGATTTCCATTACTTGAATCTGAAGAAGTGAGGTTCTTACCCACGAAAGCTTATGCTCCCAATACTTCTGTTAGTCTTAAAGGTGCCACAGGACCCTCTGTTGCTTTTATCAATATTCTTGTGTGCAGTATGAATGTGTTATGTATTAAGAGTTATAGATGTATGCTGGAATTATCATCAAAGTGTGTTTAATCCAAATATGTCAGGAGGAGATGGTAAACAGGTCTGCCCTAGATAAAGGAATGATTATTTGCTTCTCTGACCAGCCTGATCATCAGGCAGAGACAACGAAGGTCCAATTTTACATATCAGGTAAACAAAGCTATCAAGCAAACAAGTGGGGGAGGAGACAGCATGGCCTCTACACCCAGCAGGAGAGAGGAGTTTATTTTTAAGGAGTTTTATCTGGGTTTACTTTTCAAAGAATACATTGCAAAGGTTTACTGGTCTATAAAGGGGAAGGAGGCTGAACCTCACGTGATAAACAACTGAAACAACTGATTGTATACAATATTACAATATTATAAAAGTATATAGAGAGAGGTCTTTTATGAAAGCTAATGATACACTGGTGATTAATATCATGGTGAAATGTATTAACACTATATGAGGAAATATGGATACTTAATGATATTAGGCTTTAAAGTCTGTGGTCAAACAAGGAGAAACAGGTTCCCCTCCCAGACAGGAGAGAAGGCAGCTATTTATCTGTCTCTTATGTAAATTAAGCATGGTGAAATCAAAACAATGGAAGCCCCATTTACATACAGGAGGATGGGAAGCCAACAGGAAGAGAAAAGACAGCATGAGGTCATCCTGTCTCTTGAACTAAAGTAACTGAACTTTGGAAGATATAAGAAAAGACAGAAAACATCTTTGGCATCCATCATTAGACAGACAAAAGACGCCAGAGCTCTTTGAAGCTGAGAAAGATGGGTCCTTTAACCAAGAGCCGGCGGAAGTCACCGGAAACCGAATACAGGTGAGAAACCTGCTTAGGCAAAGATCTTTCACCTAGAAAGACAAGGAAAGCCAGCACCTTGTACTTCCATGAAAGGTCCTAACTAAGGGAAAGTCAGCCATGTGTGGGAAATAGAATAACTGGTGAGAAACCATCTTAATCTAGTAAGGTACAGGCTTTGGTCAAGTTTTAGACTTTTAGATGCATGTTTTCACTTTTATTTGCTTATAACCCTTTCTAACTTTCTCTCTTATCCTTTAATTCACTTAAAAGCCTATCTTCTTTTGTTATAAACTTGTTTTACTGTTAGTATAAACCAACTCAGTACTATGTTTAAATGGAAGGGTGTACCCCAGTTAAGGTTATAAGCTGTAATGTGCTTTTGTGTCTTTGGAGGAACAAATGAACCCTATTATTTCTCTTAACTGTTCAGGAGAAGAACAGACATTAAAGAGAACATAGTTTTGGGAAAATTCAGGACTGGGAGTGTGCTGGGGTTGTAACTCAGGCTTGCTGGTTGTAATAACTAAGGCTGATAACAGGCTGGTGGCATCAGAATTGCTGGACCAGGACTGCCAGTGTACACGGACACTCAATATGTGGCCTGCATGATTGTTGCATACTGAACATTCCAGGCAGGAAGTTACAGTAGTAAAGCTTTGTGGGGCACTCAGGGTTATAGGGTAAGAGATGACATAACCCCTCACTGGTCTGGATTGCACCCTGAACACTGTGATAGAGGGATTTAGATGTGTTTCTCCACTGTCTTTACATTTTTAAACTAAATACTGTAGCTGTGGGACAGAGGGGAGAGGTTTAAGCTAACTTCAAGCCATTTTAAGCAGTCCCCCATATTTCCTCTAAATTATCCTGAGAAAAGTAACACCACTTACATACTTTGTCCTGTGACAGAAAAGATATGATGAACAAAACTTAGGGCATTACTATTTAGACTCCTGCCTAAAAAAGGTATGATGAATCAAAGTCTTATCAATGTAAATATACCTAGCCTTGTCAGAAATGAGGGCCTTGCACAGAAAAATGCAGGTTCTGTTCCCTCAACATTTCCCTTCAGTCACCATACAGTAGATAGAAAGCATTCACTGTGCAGGGTTACGGATAGAATAATTTACTGCTGTGTTTTTAATAATTTTGGAAGATATTACGAATAAAACCACAGAAAGAGTGCCAACAGGTCTGGGAAACAAAGGGCTTGTCTAGACAGGGCAGCAATGCTGTGATAAATGAAGGGGGGGTAGCTCCCTTTTATGGACACCCAGCCAGCCAGTTAGCTACAAAATCCCTGTTAGTTGCTATTCTCTACTTGCTTTACCTGTAAAGGGTTAAAAAAGCGCATAGGTAAAAGGAAGGGAGTGGGCACCTGACCAAAAGAACCAACGGGAGGGCTAGAACTTTTTAAAATTGGGACAAAACTTTCCCTTTGTATTCTGTTGTTCTCCAAAGAGAGGGGACAGAGCAGAGACAGGGCTGGAGCTATGCTGTAAAAAGCTGTGAGCCAGGTATGAAAAATCACCAGATCATACCTAGAAACTACTCATTTGAAACCCCAGATATGTAAGTAGATCAGGAAATGTCTAGAAAGACGCAAAGTTTCTCAGACACTAAAAAATTTCCCTGAATTTTACATTTATTCTTTTCTTAAAATGTATTATCAGATTCTTTATTAGGCAAAAACGTATATTCCTCTATTCCTACAGACACTCTTAATCAACAATAATTTATGTTAAGATTATCCATATGATTCCCCTCCAAAACAGAAAAATGTATCTTGTTTACCAAAAATGTCCTCTCTGCAAGTATCACAGTCCACGGGATCCATGATAACAGGTCTTCAGCCTGCATGGCACAAGGGAGGCACAGGCATATCTGTCCATCCTTGGCAGGAAAGGAAACCCACTCCAATCGGAACAACCCACCAGTTTGAGATGATTTCCACAGCCAGAAAAATACCACTGACCAGAAGTAATTATTACATGTTATAGGAGCTATAATATATGTATCTAAAAACCCACTACAGCGCATACAGGAGTCCAAACTAATGTAGGTTTCAGAGTAGCAGCTGTGTTAGTCTGTATCCGCAAAAAGAACAGGAGTACATGTGGCACCTTAGAGACTAACAAATTTATTAGAGCATAAGCTTTCGTGGACTACAGCCCACTTCTTCGGATGCATATAGAGTGGAATAAATATTGAGGAGATATATATACACACATACAAAGAGCATAAACAGGTGGGAGTTGTCTTACCAACTCTGAGAGGCCAATTAAGTAAGAAAGAGAAAAAAAAACTTTTGAAGTGATAATCAAGATAGCACTTCAAAAGTTTTTTTTCCTCTCTCTTACTTAATTGGCCTCTCAGAGTTGGTAAGACAACTCCCACCTGTTTATGCTCTCTGTATGTGTGTATATATATCTCCTCAATATTTATTCCACTCTATATGCATCCGAAGAAGTGGGCTGTAGTCCACGAAAGCTTATGCTCTAATAAATTTGTTAGTCTCTAAGGTGCCACATGTACTCCTGTTCTTCAAACTAATGTAATTAGTCAACAGATCTTAGGCCCTACATGGGTTAGATCTGTGGACCATGCTACTTGAAGAATGGGAAATTTCTGGTAAACCAGAAACAAATTTTCCTATTCTCCATCACATCAAGGTCCACAGGTAAGAAAAGGTACAGAGAAGGGCAACAAAAATGATTACAGGCATGGAATAGCTTCCATATGAGGAGAGATTAAAAACACTGGGACTCTTCAGCTTAGAAAAGACACAACTAAGGGGCGATATGATAGAGCTCTATAAAATCATGAATGGTGTGTAGAAAGTAAATGTTATTTACCCCTTCATATAACTCAAGAACTAGGGGTCACCCAATGAAATTAATAGGCAGCAGGTTTAAATAAAACATAAGGAAGTACTTCTTCACACAACTCACAGTCAACCTGCGGAACTGGTTGCCAGAGGATGCTGTGAAGGCCAAAAGTATAACTTGGTTCAAAAAAGCATTAGATAAGTTCATGGAGAATAGGTCCATCAATGGCTATTAGCCAAGATGGTCAGGGATGCAACCCCACGGTCTCGGTGTCCCTAGGCCTATGACTGTCAGATGCTGGGACTGGAGAACAGGGGATGGATCACTTAATGATTGCCCTGTTCTGTTCATTCGCTCTGAAGCATCTGGCATTGGCCACTGTAAGAAGACAGGATACTGGGCTAGTTGGACCATTGGTCTGATCCAGTATGGTCATTCCTATGTTTAGATGATTTTAATGCAAGTATTAAGTAGGCTGAACTTGAGAAATTTGAAAGCAGAACCAACCAGTATCAAACTATTTGTTAGCTATGAATTTCTCCTCACCAAGGAACCACTGCCTAGAGCACCCTCCATCTGAAGGCAGCATCTGTGGAAGATAGGATGTCCAATTTTTAGAGTTTGGTGAAGATGGGCAACAAGGGCTATGTTGCAATTTCATACATTTCCTCTTACCGAGCATAAGAATACTTGGCCTATGAAGTCACCCTAGCTCTAAGGGAATGGGCCTTGAGATTAAATGATGGAGCTAAGGACCTTGCTCTTTAAGCTTCTGATATGACCAGATGAATCCATCCTAATATGAAGAACTTAAATGTCTTTTCTTTTGATACTGGATGGCACAAGATAAAAAAGAACCTTTGATTTTTTCTAAAGGGCTTGGAATGATCAATATGAAATCAGTAAAGCCTGTGTCACACTGAGAATATACTAAAGTTTCCCTTTCAAATCTGATGTCTTGGGGCAAAAGGAGGGTATGGATCATTTCCTGTGCAAAATGAAATACTGAATTTACTTTGGATACAAAGACTAGTTTTAGTCCTGATGACAATTTTGTCACAGCGGAAGGTGAAAAATTGAGATTTAATACATTTCTGAGTATATGTTAGCTGAGAACTAATTTGACAGACAAGAAATATAGTGAAATTTTTCTGACATGTTCAAATGGGAACAAAATTAGCGCCAATAAGATGATATTCAGATCCCAGAGTTATGCCTGGTGAACTCAAGGGGGGGGGGGGAATCAAAGGTGCTGTACCTAGGAAGCGCCCAATATCTGGATGGAATGAAAACTTCCTCTTCCTAGTGGAACTCAAAATAGCACACAGAGGAAACAATTGAAATTGATGAATCCACAGTAATCCACAAATTGTACTGTCCTCCAAATGTCCTTTTCTGCCTTTCCCCTGCACAGGACTCCGATGACATCATTTAAAAACAGGCATACATTCCTGTCTCAGAGCAGCTACAAGTATGTCTATACACACTAGGTCCAGCTACCAAACTAAATGGTAAGAAGCAGTACTGAAAATACTGGTGCCTTTATGTAAAGTGAGAGACATGCCTGGGAGCAGCCTGAACAGGTACTTTATATGAACATAGGTTTCCTTCAGGTCTATGGAGTATAGGAAGTCCCCTTTGTTGATGGCTGCTAAAGTTAACTTTAGCATCTCCATAATGAATTTTGGACTTCCTTAAGAGTCTATCTAGGTATTTTAAATCAAACCCAGACCTGTTCCCCCAAGCACTCCTTCACAAGGAAAATAATAGAGTAAAGGCCAAACTTCTTCTTTGGGCAAGGAGCCAGCTATACTGCACCACTTTGAAGCAAGTGAGAAACAGCCTCTCTGCCATACTCAGTCTCTTCAGCCAGGGAGAGACGGGAGTCCCTTTGGCTCAAAACAACCATCTCTTGCTAGATGTTCCAGAGGAGTCCCTTGAGAGTAAGTGTCTAGAAGGCCCAGTCACAAGGTAACCCAGGAATGGAAGTGCCAGAGCTCTAGCACTTTTGAAGCTGCAGACAGAAGGCAGCGGCCACTGAGGATTGAGGCACACCCCAAAGGGAACAAGTCTCTGGCCAAAAAAATCCACAATAAACTCCTGAAAAGTTTGCTGCAAGGGAAAATTCGTATTTGGAAGAGCATGGAGAATGTGTGTGGCATGAAGGCGTGCAGGAGATGTACATTAGTAAATGATAAAGAAAGTGGGCCATGAAGCTACTTACCACTGTCCATAATGTCTTCTGGTGATTCTGGCTGTCTTCCCTTCACAGCTAAGGTGAAGTGGAGAAATGCTGTGTGGACTGTAAGGAAGTCTGTCGTTGCTTGCACGTTGGTCAAAATTTGTTCAGGCTTCTATTTTGCCTGAAAGCTAGATCCTTTTGTGAATATGATGGAGAGCTGCTGGCAGCTTCTCTACTAGAGAACCAGCATGGCTTTTCCTGTCTCTCTCTCTTCCAGCTTTGGCAAGGGAGACCAAGGAGATCTTTGCATCGAATACAATGATTCTGATAGCCCTAGTACCTCCTTATAGAAGAAGCATAAATTGCTGCCCTGACATTTGATGAGAGGCACAAAACAGGCTTTACAATACCAGGGCTTCCTTCATGGCTTGTCCACCATCATGTCACATCTCCAAGATATCAATACGTCGTCTTCTTTCTTCTCATGCACAATACTGCAATTTCTACCCTTTAGATGTTAAAGGAAATCCAAGACGCTAAACCTAAGCGTGTCCAAAAGGTAACACCTTATTTTCCTTGCCCATGTTCTTAGAGCTCTTGAATGGTTACTTGTGTATGTCAGAAGCCAGTACAAAATCTTTTACCCTAGTTCCAAGGTCCTCCAATGAACTACTGCAACTATAATTACCAAACAGAACTTCTACTGTATTTTCCATGTTCCTTTGACACTAGGCTTCTTTCTATTTACCATCCTCATCTCTCCAGAGCAGTAGGAAGTTTCTTTTACAGATTGCTCCCACATGAAGTAACCTCCCTGCACGCAGCTGATTCCTTAACTTTTCAAATCAAATATCAAGAGACATTTTTTCTGCAACATATAACTTCTTAAACCTCTCTTTAATGTAACAATGAAATGTTACTCTCTGACCCTTCAACTGTTCCCATAGCCATTCTTTCTAAAACTTGGCCACAGGATCTCTCTTCCCTGCTCCCCTACCTGAACTACAGATGCTATGTGATATATTGTAATCTATATAAATTCCTATTAGTATGAGTTAAGTAATAGGCTTACTTTTTTGTATCATACCATACCAGTTTTATTTTCTAACAGTATAGCTTGACAAATATTATAATAACTGAACTTTATAATTTGTAGATCTGTACGAGTGTTAACAGTGTGGGCCATCTCAAAATGCCCTGTTGTGACCAAGCGCAGTACTACAGGTGTGCCTTGCCTTTGGGTGTCAGTAAGTTCACATTCACAAATTGATGCAATGAGGAGCCAAAACAAACAAATCAAAATAAATGTGTCTCCTTTAATAAACGAGCATCGAAGGAGTACTTGGAATAATAGTTCAAGGGACCTAAACTCAGTACCCTGGTTCAGAGATCCCAAACTTAAGTCCAAAAACAAGGCCTTTGAGCCTGTCAGGCTACTCTTCTGGAACTGGAGAGAGTTCATTATGCCTTGCAACCTGGATGGCTTTTAGTCACTTCTCTCCTGTTCAGCTTCCTGTTTCTGTTCAAACAGGCCAAGCCTTAGGGCTGACCAGACAGCCTCCTTAAATATACCCAGACTGTTTTGGCTGAGAGTTCCTGGTGGTCTCTTAAAAGGGCAGAACACTCCTTCACAAAGGGTGTAGAATATGAACGAGATTTTCAAAAAAAGCCTAATAAGATTTGGATGCCTAACTCCTGTATGGTCCTTTGAAAATTCTGTCCAAACTCTAATTCTTATAGATCTACAATTTACAAGGCTTAGTTATCATATTATTTTTCAAGCTAACTTGCAACAGGATTGGGTGTCTAACTCCCTTAAGCTCCTTTGAAAATCCCAGCCTTTGTCTACACAATATCGTTATTCAGTTTAGTCCCTCAAGTACTCTCATTTTTGTGGTAAACACCATAGGCCATATGTCTTCATTTGTAAACACCTTTCTACTATCTCCACCTCCTGGGGAGGAACTGAATCTAAAAGGTTACCTTTCAAACAAGTTCTATAAAAAACTGGAAATCAAGATGGCTTCATTTTACCCACCGGATGCATACTTCACAGCCTTGATAATACATGTAAACTGTTTGATTGCTTGGGACTACTGATTACCCTGTGTGGAGAGCTGATTACCTGATTATCCAAGAGACTAATCCTTTAGCTTGATTTTGTGCCATTTGACAGTCTGGATAATTTTCTAATTACTTTGAGTTTTCAAGTGATTTTATAGATATTACTGGGGAAAGGAAAAGAGTGCGAGTGTCTTCCTATAGGTAACGTTTTTCCACAAATGTACGTCTTATGACAGTCATTTGTTGTTGTTCATTATCTGTAACCTTAACTAAGAAACTTTCATTAGAAAAGCCTCAAAACCTAATATTTGATCAAACTTTAGTGGTATTTCCAATGTTGTTGTTTAGAGTTTGACTTCAAGCACAGTGGAACAACCTTGACCCACAGCATCAAACTTTTAGGTTTGACAGTGAATTTCTAAATTACACATATAAAGTGTAATGTAGGTACACCTCTACCCCGATATAATGCGACCCAATATAACATGAATTCGGATATAACGCAGTAAAGCAGTGCTCGGGGAGGTGGGGGCGGGGCTACATACTCAGACAGATTAAAGCAAGTTCGATATAATGCGGTTTCACCTACAACGCGGTAAGATTTTTTGGCTCCCGAGGACAGCGTTATATCAGGGTAGAGGTGTATTTATCAATATGCTAAGAGTTAACATTTTAAATTGTGTGATAATGTATGTCCCTCCCTCTTTATATAAACACATTACCATGGGATCTAAAATATTTTAATACAGTCAATATATTTAATATAATATATATAATTATGTGCAAAGAATTAAACAAATGTATAGTTATTTAAATACTGTAGGTATAACAGATGCTGAAGAGAGACTCACTTGCCACAGAAAAGTTGTTGAGGGGATACGGTAGATCCACATCTTGGGGCTTCTCCTTATACCCTATGAAAGAACCATCTGTCTTCAACAGGAAGTATCTTGGTCGCCAATTTTTGATATATTCTCCTATATGAGAAAAATATACATTAATACTAAAGAAATGAAAGACTTTGATATGGGATGTTACAGTGCCATATCCATGCCCAACATTAACAGTGTCAGAATTTGCTTGAACAATTTTCTTCATTTAAAAGAGAAAAATGTCACACTTTTATAATTAATTGCACCTTACGTCTCCAGAGATTCATTCAACAATACACACAGAGTTGTTGGCAAAGTGAAACCTTACACATAGATCACATACATTATTTTAAAAACACTGACATCCTAGATACTGTTCCCAAAGTTAAATGATCAATAAAGAAACAGCATGCACTGTTTATTACATTGTGGTAAAATCCAGGGCCAAGAAGGTAAAAATGGACCTTCTCTCTTGTAAGCATTGTTGATTAGAAATTAGCTTCCCAAAACTTATCTACCATGCAAAGACACAATGTAAAATCCAGTATAAGAATAAGAATAAAACAGAGGCACAGAAAATTGTCCAATTACATACACGGACAAAGGAAAGTACACATACTGTGTAAAAATCTTATTGAGATCAAAGAGCTGTTAAAAATTGCTTTTAAATTTAAGGCATGCTTTGAAAAGATAATCAAATGCAGTTTAAAATGAACTCGACAGATGCACTGGTTACTAGAAGTGCTGTAAACCACAAGCCCTCAGCCACTAAATCATATTACCACCTTCTTCCACTGATGTGTGCTGAACATTTTCCACAAAGAATGTAAATCAATCTCAAGATCTCCCTGTTAACCAGCTAAATGTGCACTTGATACAGCCAGAGAAGTAAGCAAAATCTAACACATACAGTTGTGATATTAAAGGAGACAATCTATCAACAAGAAGTACATCAGTTTGTTCATAATGCAATTTCAGGAACTTCACTGACCACTGAAATGGTAGCCTGCTCCTTCACAGAAGTGTGGGTAAGAAAATAGTGAAACTAGTATGCCAAGAAGAAGATGTTGTGGAATGAACTTCTAACTTCTGAAAAATTACTAATGCAAGCTATTTACATGCATTACTAGATTAAAATATGGAAAACCAATCTTCTCCAATAAATCAAAATGGTCTGCATCAAAAACTTTGAAATCAGAAAAGTGACTGGTTTCAAAACTTTTTATGATGAATTTTGGAGAAATGTTTTATCTAGATGATTTATGCAATGATATTTCAGGAACGAAGGCAATGTCTTCATCCAAATAATTCACAAATCTGCTGTAGCGATCCACTAGTAATTATGTGTTGTCTACTATGAACAAAACCTCCCGCAACACTTCTATATCTGGGTCTTTAAAGGGTTTCATGAATACACTTAAATCAATTCCCATGTTACATATAATATACTAGTGCTAAACAGCATGATTTTGCCTTAAGTTTCAGCCCCAATATAGTAGCCCACAATGATAGCCAGATGCAGAACATGTCATTCCAAAAGGAATATACAATACTGCACAAATTCTCAGGTCTCTTGCACCATGGATATCTTTCTTTAAAATATATTAACTTTGCCTGGTTCCTACAGATGAATCATACCCAAATTTGCTTTTTCAGGATGTTGTTCCCCCCACAAAAAGAAGTTAATATAATTTTTGCACACAGATACATTGAAGGGTGTGCCTTTTCTTGGAATGATCAATATTGCTATAACAAAACTGGCCTGGATAAAGGCTATTGAAAATGGAGTGGGTTTAGGTGAATATATTAATGGGCAGTTTTTGTTTATATTGTAATTTTTAATGTATGGATTCCATGCCCAGAAAAATGGATGGATGCCCACAACTGCACTTCAGAAATCTGAAGAATAAAATAAATAATACACTGGTTAACATTTCACTTAATTGCCGAAATAGCTTAATAGTTATCAAGATACACTCATTTTCCTCTGCTTAATTTATAAAATGCTCCTTTATAAAAATAATTATGCTCCCTTCTGCATAATCCAATTTTTTAAAGATTAAAAACAGCTTTCAGTCTATGTTTCTTAAAAGAGATCAGTGTTCGCATGAAGCTGAAACTGTCACCATAAGAAACACTCATACACTACATCTCTCAGGATATTTGGAAAGGAGGCCAACTCTCTGACTTCCAAATGACCTATCAGCATTTCAACTTTAAGTTTTTATATTTTTCAGCAATAAAAATATGTGCATATGTAAACATCATTTAAAGTCTATTACATTTCTAAAGAAGAAGTTAATACTAAATTTGAAGTCATAGTAAGAATATATTTTTCAGAATGGAACATATGTTTACCAAGTACCTTAAACATAAAAGAACTGCAAAAGACTTACCGGTACATTTGAAAGTTTGTATATTCAAGTGTTAAGATTAGAGTAAAGGATTTTGTGAGAAAAGAGAAGTCCACACGGACTAACCAGCAGAAAAGATGGCCTGACAATTTAATGAATTACAGTCTTTGAGGTAGTTAAAATAGCAGTAGTTTTCCTATAGAGAATTATTCAGTTTGTACCCAGCTTCCTGCTGGGTTAATGTAAGCTAAATTATTATTTTGCTTAAATTTATGCCCTCCTAAATTGAAAAATATGTTCTCCTAGAATCTGCTTACTAGACTTGGAAGAGGTATCTAATTTTACACACTGCACTGAAGTAAGCCAAGTTATTCATGCATCTTTTTAACTCTGGTCAAAGTATTTAAAGCTATCACAGAATAATTGCACTTTCACATACAAGGAAAATTCTGTAACCTAGGAGTCAGCTTCTTCACTGCTCTAGCAATATTTCCCAAGGCGCTCCCCAAAATTGGGAATTGATATGGAAATTCTGATTCACATGAAAATAAAAGTCCGGATCTTTGATAAAGGCAAAAAAAACGTTGAGGTAGCTATACAAGGAATATGGTAATATTGAGTACGTCAACACTGGAATAGAAGATTGCTGTGTAGACATTTGGGCTCAAGCTGGAGCCCAGGCTGTGGGACCCTCCCCCCTCATGGGGTCCAAGGGTTCAGGCTGCAGCCTGAGCCTGAATGTCTGCACAGCAATTTTACAGCCCCGCAGCCCAAGACCTGCAAGCTGACCCAGGCCAGCCCCCAGATATTTAATTGCTGCCTACACGTACCCACAGGGTCATGAGAATGAAGTTCTGAATTGCTCTTCACCTGACATTCTTTGGTTGTTATTGCTATCCAATACATTAAGTGCAACCCCAATGAAAGCGGTTTTATACGGCCATTTCTTATGCAAGCAGATAGCAACAGTGACTTGCCTTCAGATTTTTTATTCTGATAAGGAGTTTGTTGTAGTGATGTAATGCTTGTAATTTTGAAACTTTGCTGAAGAGCTCTGGTGGGAGGAGATTTCTGTGGAACCAGACAAGAGTCTTCAGTTTGCTCATGCGCACATAAAATGAATCTCTTAAAGTTAGTTATGTCTTTAAATTTACCTCAGATCTCTATGTTTTCAAACACAGACTTCACCTAACACTTTATGGTTCCTTTTACTATTAACATCCATTTGTAATCTTAAGAAAATGAGAATTCAGCACTTCTTTTGAGAATTACTAATTCAAAAATACCCAACTAATTTTATTGCTGAAGAATCACAGTAATTAGTAAGACAAATTGGTCATCTTTGCAATACATAATTTAACCTATTTTATTTAACAGAGTTTGATACTTTTGAATATAAAAAGGGCTTCTGGAGATGTCAGGAAAACATTTTTAAGATACAGAGCTGACAGGCAACGGAAGGAAGCCTTTGAGTTCAATAACTTGCTTCCCAGAAAGGAGCAACAGCTGCCACACAAACACAAGTGAGATTAAAAAAAAAAAAAAAAAAAAAAAAACAGCAAGCAGAGAACACCAAAAATCTGCCTCAAATATTTCCTTATCAATTTACCAAAATGGTTTTAAAAGAAAGAACACTGTGGGGTGAAGGATTGTTTGGCAGGGTACTGGGAAAGGAAGGAAGGAGGGAAAAGCCAGTTGCACTATTTTTTTTTTGTTAATTTTTAAGGGAGAAGTGTATATGTTTTCTGTTTTAAAATAGACTACAATCTCTCTCATGTCCAGATAAACAAATGGAGGGACAAAAATAACAATGTACCCTTAGAGCAAAGACTAGGAAAATGGGGCAAACAAAAACTGTTTAAAAGAAACCAAGGCTAAACCATATTACTATACAAGTTATTAAAATGAATCAAGATCATGAGAGATCCCAGGTCAAGAAAGACATCAAAAATATTGCTTTTTGTTTTTAAATTGAATTTACTTACCTTGGCCCTCTGAGGGCAGTGTTACCTAACACATCATAAGAAGCATCAGAAGTGACTTTTTACCTAAGATGACAGTTATTAAATTTACAATGGTTTTATTAAATATTTACCTTTTGTGTTTTCATAACATATGGAAATTGCAACGTAATCTGAAGCAACTGTAAAAAAATTTAAATTAAAAGAAATGAGAAGTATATCTTCCCTTAGCATCAAGTGTATGCTGTTTAATATAATGGAGTATTACAAATGCACGCACACACACAAATTTACTTTAAGGACAGCCAAATTTTGGCAATAAATGTTTAGATCCTATCCTTTGTCTTTTATATAGTAAGGCAACCCATATTTAAATAAAAATGCATGTTTCCAAGAAGCCACTGCTAATACTAAATGACATTTTGAGTACATCTATATTAAGACTTGAAAAATTCAATTGTCTATTCACCAGTGGCAAGTAGGAAGTTTTCCTTATTAAGTTTGAAGAGGATATATGCCATCAATTTATGCAGTACTTAAGGCTTCTTTAAGAAGTTTCTAGCCTGGGAGTGAAGATAAATGAGAACTGAATGTAAACTGAGAGAATGTTGCTTTTCTGAGGCTACAGACAGTTCCAGTCCATCTCATGTTCCTCCCAGCTTAACAAAGTACCATCACAGTGTAATTAACAAGACTGATCAGTTTTACTACTGCTGTTCAGAACCCTATGGGCAGAAACTGTCTAGAACCTTGTGAGAGACCTTCCTCCCCCTTGCAGCAACCAGGAGGTGAAGGCAGAAATCATCTTCTTTCCAACAGGACATGGACAGAGATCAAAATTAAAGGGCTGACTGAGTCACCCAGGAAAATCCAGTAACAGCACTCTAGTTGAAGTCGCAGCACATTTCCCAGGAGCTGGAGGTGAGTAGGAGAGCTGGGCTTCTTACCAGGGGCACTGTTCCTGGATCTCACTAAAGGGGTCCCCATACCATCATCTTTTGTACATACCTCTAGCTAGAATTCCCCCTACCCCGTTTATCTAGTAGGAGACTATATAGAATCTGCAGAATGCCAGACATCTTTGAAATGAAAGGGGGAGCATAAGCAGGGGTAGGACCTCCTTCGCCAGGACATTCCACCACCCTATGGCCAGCCAGAGTAAGATAGGAGCTAAATGGTTTCTTACTCCCTATGGTAATTATTTAAACCTTTGCCTTGCCTGGGCTTCTTGAGCCTCTTGCTCTATTTTAGCTAGAAAGATTAATCCTCCACTGGTAGAAAACTGGTACATTTTCCAAGCTCTTTTGTAGACTGCCATGCCAGTCGAACAGTCTTCAAAACAATAAAGAAAGGCTATTTACCTTCCAGTAATTGGAGTTCTTTGAGATGTGTGGTCCCTGTATGTATACCAATGTGAGTGAGCATGCACTCTGTATGCCTGAAAACGGAAAATTATTCATTAGCAGTGTGCATGGATCTGCGCCTGCATCTCCTCTTGCTTTGGATCAAGAGCATAAGGGGCAACAGAGACCAACCTCCTCTCTAGTTCCTTCTCTAATACAAGTCACCTTAGGAAAGGATCTGAAGCAGAGGGGAAGGAGGGTGGTATACGAATAGGGACCACACATTTTGAAGAACTCCAGTTTTTGTGAAGTACTTTCTTTCTTTGAGCAATGCTTTCTATGTGCAATCTATGTGGGTGTCTCACAAGCATTACTCATTGAGGAAGATAGTGCGAGGAACCACTAGGGTTGCCAACGTTCTAATTACTGAAAATCAGGCCCCCTCCCGCCCCCAAATCTCTCCTCTTCCCCGAGGCCCCGCCCCTGCCCCCAAGTCCCCGCCCCCTGCTCACTCCTCCGCTCATGGCTTTCCCTGACTCCTCATTACAAAGTGTGCCAAGCCCTCTACTGCTTTAATGTACATCCCTCCACACTTAAACTGCAACATAAGAATCACAGAGAAATAAATTCAGGCCTGGCATTAACAGAGTATCCATCCCTAGGCGTTAACAGTCTCAGGCCCTCTTCTTATCACAGGTCTGAATTTGACCTCTTTGCTTTAAGTGGAGGCCTAACAAGCAGATTCTGGTCCCACCAGTACCTTTCTAAACCCAGCATGAGCAGCCAAGGGACATACAAACCCCAACTCCAGCAGGCTGCCTGGGAGCGCAGATCAGAAGAATGCTGTGGCTGCATGGGAGCAGCCAGGCAGCCCCGCTGGTGAGATAGGACGTGGCCATCCTGCACGGCAGTCTCCCACCTCCCCCTGCACTGGCTGCCCAGCAGCCCCCTTCCGCGCCCGCTCGACCCCTTCCCACCTTGGAGCTGCCTGAGAGGGCGGCCAGAGGAAGTGCTGGCTGGCAGGGCAGCTCGTGTTCCTTCGCTCCTGGGAGTTCCTTACCCCACTCGCCATGGGGCCCCACACACTGTCCTCTGCTGCAAACAATATTCCTCAAAGGGGCCGCCGGTGCATGCGTGTTGCCTTGGGAGCTGCCTCTTCAGGGCCAGGCAACAGGCTGCCACTCCTCTCCCTCCTTACCCCCCACAGTGCCAGGTCCCCTTTTCCACCCAACTTTCCAATCGAAAAACGGAGACCTGACAACCCTAGGAACCATGCTGCACCACAGACTGCAGGAAAGATGCACCTGCTGAAGAAGATTGTACTAAGGCCTAACATCTATAAAGGTATGCACAAAGCCCCATGTTGCCATTCTACAGGAGGGGAACACCCTGAAGAGAAGCAACCACGGTAACAGTAGGCAATAAAGAAGAAGCAGGGTGGGGAAGAAAGCAGTGTCCCCAGATCTGAAGAACAACTCTGTATAGCTCAAAAGTTTGTACCTTCAACCAACAGAAGTTAGACCAATAAAAAATATTACTTCACCTACTTTTTCTTTCTGATATCCTGGGACCAACACAACTACAACAACATCGCAAATAATTATATATGACAGTGAATGTTGAGATTCAAAAACTTAAAGCTTTATAACAATTAAAACAGTCAACATCGTATCAAATATACAATGTAAGTATCCTGAAGTTAAACCCCAATAAGCTATTTCTTTATTTTGCCTGCCTGTAATTTTCAATTATCATCCAATGGAAATATTTTTCATCTGTTTGTGTGGTGAAAGAATCATTTACCAATAAAAATCTTATACTTCCAAGCCTAACTCTGAGTCTGATCAAATATGGCAATTCCTGTGGCCTTAAATACCTTTGTGTCCTAGTATTTTAATTGACTTTTTTAAAAAGAAAATTACTTAATGGTAATTCTTGTTCTCAGTATGCTTGTAACAAACAGGCAAAAACCCTTTAGCTAAGTACCATATCCAGTGACTTCCCTTGCTCATCTTTTTGCTAATTCTAAACAAACGTCTTCTCCATTTTAAATTACTGGACTGAATCTCTGTCCCTATCACCCGTAAATTTAGTATTATTATGGATTCTAGTCATCGTTCAACTCTTTCCTTCTTGTTGCATTAAAAACTCTCAATAATTTTTTTTAATCTAAAAATATGGGAAAATATTAAGAATATTCAACAAAAAAAGCGAGAGATTGCCCTATACAAATGCAATATCAGTCTCTAACTTAGCAGGTCTGGACTCAGTTTTTAAAAATGTGCACCTAACGTACTCACACAAAACTACTGATGTGCCACTGCAAGTCAAGAACTTGTACTCACAGGTTACATAATGCATATCCTCAACATGAGCATGCACAAGATTATCTTGCCAATTTAAACATTACTCTTATTCCCCCTTAACTCTTGAACACTTCAGATGACATGTAGCCAAATTGAATTCAATGGAACTACTCACATGTGTGAAGTTACTCACTTGCATATGTGTTTACAGGTTCAGGTACAAATTTGGGTTCTGATCTTAGAACAGTAAATGTTTAAAATGGCAAGATTTTCTTCTTGATAGCTCAAACTGGGCATAGAAAAGGTCAGTTCTGAATTTGGTCAGGATGTCTCTAACTTTTCATAATTATGGCCTGAATTTTTAAAAGCAAGTTTATAATCTTATCCAGCACAATTTGTGGCTAATTATCCATATGGGAGTGTAGGTACACATCTTTCAACTCATTTGAGATGAAAAAGCAGGTCTTTGAATCAACTCCCCTGCTGACAGTCTCAAGGAAATATATCTTGAAATATATATTTTAAAATAAACTGTTTTTATTATTGGAAATTCTTGAAGGATAAAGAAGAACGTATTGCTGCCTAGAGCAACCTGGCCTTTATTATCTATAACTGTAATACAGTGGAACCCCGCAATAACGCACCCCGCGATAACGCAAATTCAGTTATAATGTGGTGCGAGTCTGGCCTCGGCGGGTGTGGGGCAAGTCCAGCGGGCGCGAGGTGTTTGGGATCCATGCCCCGGTGGCTGCAGCAGGAGTGACTCTCCCTGCAGCCCTGGCGCACCCCTGGGGTTCTCACCTCTGTCCCCGGCAGGGCCGGCTCCAGCCCGCAGCCCGTGTCCTTCCCTCCCCGCCGACCGACAACTTTCAAATAACTTGCAGGCAGGAGTGGCACGAAGCCCTCCCACCAGGTGGCATGGCAGGAGGGGCCGAGTGGTGAGCGCCCCGCACAGGGCCGCCGGGGTGGGGGGGGCAAGTGGGGCAATTTACCCCAGGCCCCGCGAGACCGGGCTCGGCGGCGGTCCAGGTTTTCGGCGGCGGGGACTCCGCAAGCCCTGGCCCAGTGGCGGTCTGGGTCTTTGGCGGCGGCAGGGGGCCCTTCAGTGCTGCCGAAGACACAGAGCGACTGAAGGGTCCCTGCCGCCGAAGACCTGGACTGCACCCTGGTGTAGGGTTACCATATTTCAGCAAGCAAAAAAGAGGACGGGAGGAGCCCTGCCCTAGCCCCGCCCCTGCCCCTCCCACTTCCCGCCCCCCCAGAACTCCCAGCCCTCCCCCCGTTCCTTGTCCCCTGACTGCCCCCTCCTGGGACCCCTGCTCCTAACTGCCCTCCAGAACGCCACCCCCTACCTAAGACTCCCTGTTCCTTGTCCCCTAACTGCCCCCTCCTAAGACCCCCCCCAACTGCCCTCCAGGACCCTACCCCCTACCTGTACCCTGACTGCCCAAAACTTTCTCCACTCCCCCCAAAAACCCCCCCCCCGATCCCCGACCCCCCCCCGTTTCTTGACTGCCCCCTCCAGAACCTCCCTGCCCCTTCTCCTGCCCCCTGGCCCCCTTACCCTGCTGCTCAGAACAGGGTGTTGGGCTCTGTGCGAGCCAGACACGTGGCTGCACTCCCCAGCACAACACACAACCCGGTCCCTGGCCCTGCACAGTGCTGCCAGAGCGGGGCGCGGGGCTGCCGGGGAGGAGGAGCTGCCGGCTCAGAATGCAGGGAGGGAGGGTGGGGGGAGGGGAGGAGGAGCTCCTCTACAGCTGCTCCGGAGTCCAGCCCGTGACTTTCCTGCAGCCCTCCCAGCCGCTCGCTCTGCTCTGCCGGGGAGGGGGGAAATCCCCGACATTTTGAGTGATTTACAAATTCCCCCCGGACGCTATTTTTAGCGCAAAAAGGAGGACATGTCCGGGTAAATCCGGACGAATGGTAACCCTAGCCTGGTGACTACAAGTGCCGCAGCTCCACCGTTTTGCCCCAGGCCCCCTGAATCCTCTGGGGAGCCGTGGCCCCGGCTGAAGGAAGCCCTGGCCGCCCCCCTTCTCTCTCTCCCCCCCGCTCCCTCCCTCCCACTAGCCAGAGTGTGCACTCTGTTACCCGGGGCATGTCTGCAGCGCAGGGAGTCCTGCTCCTCCTGCCTTGGACAAAACTTCCTTAATGGTTGCGACCCCGCATTTACCACGATTAAATTTTTTGGACCCCAATTATCACGGGGTTCCACTGTATCTAGATCACCCTGATTATATTTCTTGTTTCTCTTGAGATAAGCAAATTTACATTGCAATTCAGTAACAAGCCTAGTTTACTCTCCACTTCCTATGTCTGTTCTCACAAATTCCATAATTATATACTTGCATACTACAAAGTTTTAGTGCAAAATTCTGCTCTCAGATATGACTGCACCAACTGATTAGATGGAAGACCAGTTTGAACAACTATGATCTTTCTGGCACTATAGAACACAGAAGAACATGGAATAAAACCCATGAAGAAGAAATGCCAACACAACTAACAAAATGGTGACTCACCATTTGCAAAACTACTGACCTCTGCCAGGACACAGATGTAGAAAGCACTACTTGGTGGGAGGCAGTCACACCTGAATTCTCAATTAAACTCCAACTGAAATAATAATTCCAAATTATGCCAATAAGACTGAAATGCTGTCTCCAAGGATAAAAAAAGAAGACATTAAATGCTCTCATCAGTTTGTTTTCTTAGATCAGTAATCTTTAAGAAAATGTCTTTACCAGATTTAAGACTGGCATCTTTCTTTTTCCTATGAAGACAGAGAATAAGATTTCTGCTAAGCTCATTCACATAATATTCAAGTCATTCAGTGACTAACCAAAAATCTTTATTGTGTCCTGATCGAAAAAGGTTAGAAAAGAAGTCTGAAGTACATGGACACAGCCATGGAGCACTTCAAACTACTATTTCCATTTACCATTCTTAAGGCAATATCTTTATCATAACATAACTTACCAGAACAGTAAAACTTAACCCTTCTATGCAGTGTAATTATAGCTGTGTTGGTCCAAATATATTAGACAGAAAAGGTGTGTGAGGTATGACTTTTATTGGACTAACTTCTGCTGCTGAGAGAGACAAGCTTTGAAGCTTACACAGACTTGAAGAAGAGTTCTGTGTACGCTTGAAAGCTTGTCTCTCTCAGCAAAACAATAAGGTCCAATAAAAGTTATTACCTCACCCACCTTGTCTCTCTAAATTTATTCTTAATATTTAAGAGGGGAAAGTCTGTGGATTTAACTTTCCACTTCCATAATCTAAAGTAAGAAATCACCTGACAATAGGAAAAGATTACATTTACACTTAACCCTTTTGGGACAGCTTTAGTCCTTTCCCATATGTCTGAACCCCTTTTCAGATGTTTACTTCTTTCAAGTGAATCTGGAAACTCATAATACACAAAACAAGCCCCCCTTCCCAAAAGGGGATATTAGAAGGGAGAGGAGAAAGTATGATTGAAGCCAGTGGTTTAAAATCTGGTTTATATGCAACTGTCAATACATAGGAAAAAATGAAAGGAAGTTAGCTGATGCTCTTCAGAAGTTGACCAGCCTTTCACCACTGGAGAAGCATTCAAAATGTGATCAAGTTGCAAGAGAAAATTAGTCTGCTAATCTAAGACTAGCCCTTAGTGTTTATTTGTCTAGTTTTATATAATTTTAGACAATTTCTAATCGGCATTTTCTGCACAGGAAAGGCCCAAGTTGCAATAGTAGGGGTGTGCAACATATTACTCTTGAGATACTTGAACAAAGCTACATAAGAGAGCTTACATAGCTATGCTTGCCTACACATTTCTTGGGATCAAAATAATTTTATTACTCTATTTCCATAAGTACTAAATTTACCAAAAATTTAAAAATAGCAAAGAAAACAATTTCTCTCTCAGAAAGGTTCCTTTTAGAAAACAACAATGGAGGAAGGGGAAATATTAAACTCCTGAACTAATTAACAAAACTAAAGGAGGAGGTGGGGGGACAATGATAATTAGTATGTACCCTCCCCCTAACCAAACCTCCAAATACACTCATTCTGTATATGCACACACAACAGCAGCATCATAAACCGTCTCAAGTTCTTGCTATTATTCAGTTCGACATCTGCACATGTTTATGCGTCTCTCCAAACAACCTCTTGAACACCCTGCTGGAGCTGTCATTTTTTTCTTCTCCCTATCTGGCAGATGGCAAGTCAACAATCGGCATCAACAGCAGCCGAATATCTCCCCCCTCCAGTCTACCCCCCCTAAACAGACACAATAATAACTTCTTTGTGCTTCCCCACAATGCAGCTGCTTAAACCATTTCGCTACAAGGCTGCTTTGCCTTAATAAAAAAAATCCCTTCTGTCAAGTCTAAAAAGCAGCATAATGTTAAGCAAGCTAAAGCCACAGCACAGCTGCAAACGGGCAGACACATTGACAGCTCCTCCCTTAACAAAGCCCTGTGAATTGAAGGGGGTTCATCTGAGGCTCACACAGTAATTAGTATAAAAAAGTCCGACAGCCTCTATTATGCTAAGGAAAAAAAACTGGACAGAACTGGGCTGCTGTTTTGCGTCAAGAGTTCTGCTGCAGAGTAGATAAATCATGTTGGGTTTTTTTCCTCTCTCTTTTTAAAGACAGTAATAAGGAGGATGAGAGAAGCTAATTTGAAAACTTGGACACAGTAATTGTACCATATGGTGAGCATTTATCCCTTCTGAAATACACGCTAACAGTCACTTACATGCACAGTGCTTTGTTTTACAGTTGTTATTCTCTCTACCATATTCATAAAATGGATCTGAATATCCGATACTCCAGAGAAGTTGTGTGTAATTAGCAACAAAACTGCCTGGGCTTAATATACTGGCCTAGCATACCAATCTAGTACACTGCAAAACAACTGCCTCCCTTCCTCTCCCCATCCCCAAAATGAAGTAGTGTCCACTTCAAGGTTTTATCATCAACTCAAGCTAGTCAAATATCAAAATGTAACAAAGTTTAGAGAAGTAATTTCTTGACACTTTCATATATTGCTTCTTGAAACAGCTGGTTCTAGAACATATGAGGGGAGGCTAGTCTCATTATAATCCTATGCTACACAAAGAAGTTGGTTCAAGAAACAAGTATAATTCAGCCAATAGATAAAAATAACCACAAAATAATTAAGTTTAACCATCCTCAGGGAAGGAACTGTACCAAAAACTTCCATGGTGACATTAAGCTTAAGAAAGGGCAATTTAAAAAAGAAAGAAACCAGTTAAAGAGACCCTAAGAAAAAGTGAGGAAATTAAAACCCTTATTTTCTACCTGGATGATATTAAAACATACCATACCATAACAGACTCACAGAAGATATGCACACAGCTGAACAAAAAAGGAAGAGGGAATATCAGAATTATTTAAAAAAAATAAACTGTGGTTGAATGGAAAGGTTCAGAAATTATTCAAGTCAAACAGTATCTTTCAGAAAATGGAAATCCAACCCTGGAAAGGAACATAAACCAAGGCATGAAAAATGTAAGGTAGCAATTTGGAGGGCTAAAACAGATTTTTGAGGCGCAAATAACCAAACACATATGAACAAAAATAAATTAAGGCAAACAACATGAGAGAATCAGTCCATCTGCTAGACACCAGGACATAAAGGCTGCAACTGAGAATTAGGGTATTGTAGAGAAACTAAATGATTTTGTTGCACCAGTCTTCATTACAGAAGATAGTGAGGAGAAACGTACTGTGAACCATCACTTTTCAGGTAACAAAGACAAGGTAATGTCAGTGACCGTGGTGTCAAAAGATGAAATACCTGAACAAAGTGATAAAGAGCAAACATGGATAGTATGTATCCAAGATTTCTAAAGACATTTAAGAATTAAGTGGCTGAACAAACAAAAATATGCAATCTTTTATTAAAATCCCTTCTACTGTCAGATTAGAGGGTGGCAAATTTCATACTTATGATTAAAAAAAGAGGCTAAGGGTGATTCAAGGAATTGCAGGCCAGTGATTCTTACTTCAGTACCAGGAAAACTGTTCAAAGCCATAATTAAAAACAGAATTAGAAAGCATATTAGGTCAATCTACATGAGATAGACATGTAGCACTGCTTCTGAATAACATGCCTATCTTAACTATTGGAATTCTTTGAGTACCTCAACAAAATAATGAATAAAAAAAAAAACAATTAGCTGACTATTTATTTGAACTTACTAAAAGCTTTCAGTAAGAGTTACTAAGGAAACTTGGTAGTTCGGGGGCAGGGGAGCAGGTAAAGTGCCATGGAATGAGATGGATTAGAAACTAGCTGAAAGAAAGGAAACAGAATAGGATTATGTAGTCAATTTTCAATATGGGGTGCCACAAGATTCTATATTAGGAACAGTTTTGCTTAATAAATACATTAATGACCCAGAAAAATGTGAGATGGAAAAACTATTTATGTTTATGTTTGTCTAGAATATGAGGAATTTCAGAGGGCCCTAACAAGTTAATAAAATGGGCAGAAAAATAGCAGATGAAATCTAAGATGGAGAAATGCAAAGTAATGCCCATAAAAAAGGAATAATTTGCAGAACTCAAACAGTCCAGAGTCTATAGCTATTCTGGACTGCTCAACGAAATCTTCTGCTCAATGTGTGCCTTTGGGGAAAAGGAAACAAAATATTAGGGTATATAAAGAATGGGATGTAAAGTAATACTGAAACATTACAATGCCATTATATACAGCTAAATATATGCCTTCATTTGGAATACTATGTTAGTTCTGGTCAAACTTTCTCAAAAAGATGTAAAAGTAATAGAGGGGATTCAGAGACAAGACAAAGGAATCAAGAGGCTTCCACATGAAGAAAGAATGAATGGATCAGGACTATTTAAGTTACGGAGGAGATGAAGAAGAAGGTATATGATAATGACATACAAAATAACAAATGGTATAGAGAAGATAAGGGATAACAGGTGACACCAAAAAGGACAAGAGCAAGAGAGACTTCACTGAAAATGAAAGACAAGAAGTTTTTAAAAACACAAAAAGAAAACACATTTTAGACAGACCATATTTATTCTCTGGAAGTCGCTGCCACAAAATATCATTTACACAAAGAGCTTGTTAGGGGTCAACAAAAGATAAGACATTTACATGGATTATGAGAACATCTACAATTATATTAGATAGGATTTTTTTTTAAAATATGGATTATAAATCCTTATGCATTAGGATACCAATCAACCGAAAAGGTCTAGATTTTCAAAAGAGCTCAAGAGTAAGTATCCAAGTGATCAGCACCCACAACTGGGACCAGATTTTCAAAAGTGCTCAATTAGAAGCACCCAGTTCTGTAATACTGATGGTCAAATTTTCCAAAAAAAGATCAGCAGCCACCATGCTGAAATCTTCTGAAAATCTGAACCCTTATTTAAGGTACCTAAATGCAAGCTGAGCTGTTTTGAAAACCTGGCCTCAAATGTGTGAGAGTATTCTCTTTTTTAATGTCTGGATCTAATTGTCACAGCTTAGGACACGAAAAATCATGGTCTTAATAAAAACACTGGATTTATGACTTATTACAACAATCGGTAACCAACTAGCCCCCCTTTTTGTCCTTTGACTACAGCATGTTAACGGGCCACTTCACCTTGAATGGTCCCTTAGAAGAGTGGTCTCCAAACTTTTTTGATCATGCACCCCTATCTGTAAAAAAATTTTGAGCATGCACCCCAAAGCAAAAAAAAAAAAAAAAAAAAAAAGGCTGCTCGGACTCCCGCCTGACGAAGGGGAAAAAAAAAAAGCGCTCCTCCTGCCGCGCACCCCAAAAGGATCCTCTTGCACACACCCCACTTTGGAGACCACTGCCTTAGAACATGTTCTAATTCCTTACCTTACACTATCTGTTTGATCTTGTATTTATCTGTAACACTCTGAGAACCTTTCCCAGACCTGAAGAAGAGCACTGTGTAGCCTAAAAGCTTGTCTCTCTCACTAACAGAAGCTGATCCAATAAAACAGCAGTTCTCAAACTTCAGTAACCCAAGGACCCAATTTCGATTTAAAATTTTGCTGTGGACCCCCAACCCCCCCCCCCCTTCACCCCTTCCCCCAAGGCCCCACCCCTACCCCACCTCTTCCCCACCCCCACTCCACACCTGCCCCTCCTCTTCCCTGCCTCTTTCTGCCCACTCCCCTCAAGCACCCCGTCCCCCCTTCTCCCCCTCCCTCCCAACACCTACTGCATGTTGGGGAACAGCTGTTCCCTGACATGCAGGAGGCACTGGGAGGGAGGGGGGAGGAGTTGAGGGAGGGAGGGGGAGGAGTGGATCAGCACGGTGGTAGGCCCTGGACGTGATTCCGGACTCTCCCCCAAGTGCACCCCATCTTTGCTTCCTCCCCCTCCCTCCCAGAGCCTCCTGCATGTCAGGGAACAGCTGTTCCATGGCGTACAGGAAGCACTGGGAGGGAGGGAGATGAGTTAAGAGAGGGAGGGGAAGGAGTTGATCAGAGGGCCCGCAAACCCCCTGGAATATCCTTGTGGACCCCCAGACGTTGGCGGATCCGTTTGAGAAATGCTGCAATAAAAGATATTACCTAATCCACTTTGTCACAGCTTCGGCTATGTCTACAATACAGCAGCTACAGTGACACTAATGCATCTACACTGCTGTAGCACTTCTGGTGAAGATGCTCGAAGCCAAAGGTACAGAGTTCTTCTGTTGGCTTAGTAACTCCTGCTTCTGCAAGAGGCAGTAGCTATATCGGCAGGAAAAGCTCTCCCACCAACACAGTGCTGTCCACACCAGCGCTTAGATTGGTATAACTTTTGTCGTTCACAGGTGTGGATTATTCACACCCCTCAGCGACATAAGTTACATCGAAGTAATCTGTAGTGTAAACATAGCCTTAGGAAGAAATTTCCCTTATGGGCAGGTTAAGTAAGTGTCCACTAACCGGGTTTCTTTCACTTTCTTCTGAACAATCCAATACTGGCCATTGTAACGGACAGGATAGCAGACTAGGTGGGCCACTGGTCTTATCTAGTATGGCATCTCTTGCATTTGTATGTTCAGCCACAAATGACCATTGTTTTGAAACAACAAAAATAGTCATTTTAATTAGCGTTTTTAAGTTCAGCTACACCTCAAAGAAAAGTTGCCAACATAATTCTGCATCACTGTTGCTAATGACCCAGCAAAGGATATTACTGTACACTGTAGCATATAAATGACAAACCTTAACACCCCTTACTGCAATTTTATATCTGATACAGGCAAATGAACTCTCCTAATAATATTCAATTTTTATATACATGTACAGATTAAGAGTATGTCTATACAGCATCTGGAAGATGTGATTCCCAGCTCAGAAAGGCACACATGCTAGCTCTGCTCCAACTAGCAAATAAAAATAGCAGTCTGGCTGTGGCAACATGGGCAATAGCTAGGCATCCTAGTACAGTCCCGCCTAACCCCCTGGTATGTACTTGCATAGCTAGCTCAAGCCGCCACCTGTGCTGCCATGGCCACACTGCTATTTTTAGCATGACAGCTCAAGCAGAGCTAGCACGTGTATGTCTACCGAACCTGGGAATTATACCTCCTGTAGATATACAAATAGACAAAAACCACACAGAAACTTTAAAGGCTTGTATAATTTACCAAGTGCTCATGGAAAGCTGTAGGATAAACCCTGTACTTGAAAACTCCTTCAATATCTTCAAAATCATTTGAAGTAAAATACTTTAACATCTACTTCTGAAGCACAAACCATGAGTCAATCATGTCAACTAATTTTGCCATTCAAAAAATGATTTTTGAACATTAGGAAGCCAAAAAATTGATTTTTCTTCAGGTTGACTTAGCATTGTAACACTAAATACAATACTATAAAGAGCACCAAGAAAGTTAATGTCAATAATGTACTTTCTCCAGCTTACATAAAAAGATCTTTACTAAATAAAGCTCAAATGTCCTTAAAAACACAACTTCAGTTTTTTAGATTAAATACTTTGTCAGTACTTAAATATATGTATTTGATTGCTAATGATCAAGTCAGAATGAGAATCACAAAACAATTTTAAAAAGTAAGAATATCATTTATTGTTTTCTTTTGTAATCAGTTGTTTTTTAAGAACAGAAGTGTCAAGCTCAATAAATATTTACTTAGCTGAGATAATAAAGTTTTCTTACCTGTAATTTTGACCAGTCAGAACCAACAATCTAGAATTCATTAAGTGTTTCCATCCTCCTCCCTTTTTGTAACTAGTGTACAAACATTAGCCAGTTTCCAGTCATAACTTGAAAATTTTTAAAATAGCTTTATACAACCCTATCTGCAGAATTTCTGTCATTGATAGGCCTTTCAAGTTGCATGACCTGCATCACAGAAACTTAATTTAATTTACATAGCCTAATGCAGGGATCGGCAACCTTTCAGAAGTGGTGTGCCAAGTCTTCATTTATTCACTCTGATTTAAGGTTTCGCGTGCCAGTAATACATTTTAACGTTTTTAGAAGGTCTCTTTCTATAAGTCTATAATATATAACTAAAGTATTGTTGTATGTAAAGTAAATAAGATTTTTAAAATGTTTAAGAAGCTTCATTTAAAATTAAATTAAAATGCAGAGCCCCCTGGACCGGTGGCCATGACCCGGGCAGTCTGAGTGCCACTGAAAATCAGCTTGTGTGGCGCCTTCGGCACACGTGCCATAGGTTTCCTACCCCTGGCCTAGTGCAACAACCTAAGAGAAACTTTTGTCCCTGTTTTTCTGATTTGCACATACTCCATACAATACTAACCTATGTGTATCTTGTGCTTTTTCTCCACAAACAGAAAAAGCAAGATTTTTTTTCCTAATTTCTAACTAAAAGTTGGTAATTACTGGGTGTCTAGTACACTCCTGATGTAAAAGACAATTTTAGAACTTATCTGATTACCTTAAAAATCTGCAATCATATTATTCAATATTCTGAAATTTCACATCATAAGAAACATTTTTCCCATTAATTCTAAAATTGGCACTTCTGAGATTTTAGCTGTGATCCTTAGTATAACTTACTGAAGGATGCTATTTGTGACGCCACAGGATAAGTTACAACATAAAACTGTAAATCTTTTATTAGTTTACTTTAATAATTAGTGAACAAAACACTATTGATTTAATAGAAAAGGTTTTGTTTAAATATGAAAACAGCAAAGTTTGCTGATTAATAAAACACAAAAATGGAACTGACTTACAAAACTGATTTTAGAATCCTTGAATAATTCTGTACCAGTGGTGTCACAAAAGAGGTCACATCTGAATAGGCCGTGGTCTGCTGAAGGTTCGGAAATGTCCATTTTAATTAAAATATTTATTAAAAGTAGCCATGTATTCTTTCCACTTCATCAAGTTTCAGAATGTTTCTGAGAAGCATGGGTGCAACTTCCTTTTTGAAAAAACAAAAAAAAGCAACACTGGTCTAAATTAAATGAAAACTAAATGTCTTCTTCTATAATGTAGAATAGGATGTACAGGATGTGGGGAAATCTAGATTATACTTACAGTCTAGTATAAGCATGAACAACAATGCTTACAGAACTTTAATGAAATCCATATTTTCTGATTGCTTTTAATAACCTCCAAATGATAATTTCCTCAGACAACTAAAAACTGCTGATAAAAACACCAGCACATTAGCACAGCACTACAAGATGGGTGGGAGGGAATGAATTTCTACATACTAGTTGCATTCTTAAAATTAACCTTTTAACCTCAAGGAAAAATACCAATTATTGAATAATATTTTCACTATGTGTCTAACCTATGAAAGTTCTTTGTAAATCATCTGAACACTACCATCTGAATTTTCTGGAGCAGAATACCAGGAAAGCCTAATACTTATTAGCGAATGGGTCATTGATATTTAAAAGATACCAAGAAATCTTAATAATGGCATAAATCCTCTGGGTCCAACTAAAATGTACTCAGGCACAGATTTGCAGGGGGATTTAGAGGTGGTTTAAAGTCTCTGCATTCCCCCAATCGTGTGGGCAGTTAGGCTTCCATAATTTACATGTGGGGATAAAATCAGGAAAAATTACACTTTTTTTTTCTTCTTATGCCAGTCCAGATGCTAGGAGCCTTCTAAAGCAGTGCAGTGCTGTACAGCAAGAAGGGATCAGCACCGCAGAGGTGCTTGCTGCACTCCTAAACATTAATCTGTAGTGTTAAGAGAACATGAACAGTAAATGATGCATGATCCAAGTGGCTGCCTTAACTGGTCTCCAAAAATGATCATTCATCTTTTCAGCTCATAACACTATTTACTATTATTTCCAGTGTAGTGTACTTTCAAAGCACCTGGGTCTTCTCTGCCTGAAGTGAAACAAGATTTCCAGACTAGAACTTTTATCCATTTGGAAACAATGAATTCAGAAGCAGTGCCGCTTCATTTTTTCCCCCTTCAAGGGCCATCATGCAGGCTAAAATGGCATTCCAAGGCCCTGAAATCCCAAACTCCTTTAAGTGATTGGTATCACTCTACTAAAATTATAGAAAGTAGCCCCTAGTTTCTTGAAGTTTCTAGAACTGGAATTAAAAAAAAACAATTCTATAATCTTAATTCAGTCAGAAAAAGGTTATCTCTGCCATAAAATATGGAACCATCCCCAAAATGATTATTTTAGTGAAGAAAAAAATCAAACACAGATCTTCAAAGAACAGGGCTTGCACCTCTCTCCTGATTTACTAACTATGCTGATGAGGAAGGATGGGAAAGGAGTCCAGGAGAGCTGGCTGTATTTTAAAGAAGCCTTATTGAGGGCGCAGGAACAAACCATCCCGATATGCAAAAAGAATAGCAAATTTGGCAGGCGACCAGCTTGGCTTAACAGAGAAATCTTCAGTGAGCTTAAACACAAAAAGAAAGCTTACAAGAAGTGGAAACTTGGACAGGTGACTTGGGAGGAGTATAAAAATATCGGTCGAGCATGCAGAGGTGTAATCAGGAAAGCCAAAGCACAATTGGAGTTGCAGCTAGCAAGGGATGTGAAGGGTAATAAGATGGGTTTCTACAGCTATGTTAGCAACAAGGTAGTGGTCAGGGAAAGTGTGGGACCCTTACTGAATGGGGGAGGCAACCTAGTGACAGATGATGTGGAAAAAGCTGAAGTACTCAAATGTTTTTTTTTTTTTTTTTTTTTTTTTGCCTCAGTCTTTACAGACAAGGTCAGCTCCCAGACTGCTGCACTGGGAAGCACAGTATGGGGAGGAGGTGAGCAGCCCTCAGTGGTGAAAGCACAGTTAAGGACTATTTAGAAAAGCTGGACATGCACAAGTCCATGGGGCTGGATCTAATGCATCCGAGGGTGCTGAAGGAGTTGGTTGATGTGACTACAGAGTTATTGGCCATTATCTTTGAAAAACTCATGGCAATCGGGGGAGGTCCCAGGCGATTGGAAAAAGGCAAATATAATGCCCATCTTTAAAAAAGGGAAAAAGCAGAATCTGGGGAACTACAAACCGGTCAGCCTCACCTCAGTCCCTGGAAAAAACATGGAGCAGGTCCTCAAGGAATCCATTTTGAAGCATTTGGAGGAGAGAAAGGTGATCAGGAACAGTCAACATGGATTCACCAAGGGCAAGTTACGCCTGACCAACCTGATTGCCTTCTATAATGAGATAACTGGCGCTGCGGATATGGGGAAAGCGGTGGACATGATATATCTTGATTTTAGCAAAGCTTTTGATATGTTCTCCCACAGTCTTCTTGCCAGCAAGTTAAAAAAGTATGGATTGGATAAATGGACTACAAGGTGGATAGAAAGCTGACTAGATCGTCGGGCTCAACGGGTACCGATCAATGGTTTGATGTCTAGTTGGCAGCTGGTATCAAGCGGAGTGCCCCATGGGTCTGTCCTGGGGCCAATTTTGTTCAACATCTTCATTAATGATCTGGATGATGGGATGGATTGCACCCTCAGCAAGTTCGCGGTGGGAGGAGAGGGGGTGTAGATACGCTGGAGGGTAGGGATAGGGTCCAGAGTGACCTAGACAAATTGAACGATTGGGCTAAAAGAAATCTGATGAGGTTCAACAAGGACAAGTGCAGAGTCCTGCACGTAGGAAGGAAGAATCCCATGCACTGCTACAGCCTGGGGACCGACTGGCTAAGTGGCAGTTCTGCAGAAAAGGACCTGGGGATTACAGTGAATAAGAAGCTGGATATGAGTGATTATTCCCCTCTATTCGGCACTGGTGAGGCCACACCTGGAGTAATGCATCATTTGGGGGCCCCACTACAAAAAGGATGTGGAGAAATTGGAAAGAGTCCAGCGAAGGGCAACGAAAATCATTAGGGGGCTGGGGCACATGACTTATGAGGAGAGGCTTAGGGAACTGGGCTTATTTAGTCTACAGAACAGAAGAGCAAGGGGGGATTTCACAGCAGCCTTCAACTACCTGAAGAGGAGTTCCATAGAGGATGGAGCTCAGCTGTTCTTAGTGGTGGCAGATGACAGAACAAGGAGCAATGCTCTCAAGTTGCAGTGGGGGAAGTGTAGGTTGGATATTAGGAAACACTATTTCACTAGGAGGGTGGTGAAACACTGGAATGGGTTACCTAAGGAGGTGGTGGAATCTCCTTCCTTAGAGGTATTTAAGGTCAGGCTTGACAAAGCCCTGGCTGGGATGATTTAGTTGGGGATTGGTCCTGCTTTGAGCACGGGGTTGGACCAGATGACCTCCTGAGGTCCCTTCCAACCCTGATATTCTATGATTCTCTGATTGGTGCCAGGGTCACAGGAAGCTATCTTCAAGATACCACTGACTTCCTGAGGAAATTACAATCCTTTGGTGATCTTCCAGAAAACACCATCCTAGCCACTATGGATGTAGAAGCCCTCTAGACCAACATTCCACACAAAGATGGACTACAAGCCATCAGGAATAGCATCCCTGATACCATCACGACAAACCTGGTGGCTGAACTTTGTGACTTTGTCCTCACCCACAACTGTTTCACATTTGGGGACAATTTATACCTTCAAGTCAGCGGGACTGCTATGGGTACCTGCATGGCACCTCAGTAAAACAACATTTTTATGGCTGACTTAGAACAACGCTTCCTCAGCTCTCGTCCCCTTACGCCCCTACTCTACTTGCGCTACATTGATGACATCTTCATCATCTGGACCCATGGGAAGGAGGCCTTTGAGGAATTCCACCAAGATTTCAACGATTTCCACCCTAACATCAACCTCAGCCTGGACCAGTCCACGCAAGAGGTCCACTTCCTAGACACTACAGTGCTAATAAGCAATGGTCACATAAATACCACCCTATTCCGGAAACCTACTAACCGCTATACTTACCTACATGCCTCCAGCTTTCATCCAGACCACATCACACTATCCATTGTCTACAGCCAAGCTCTAAGATACAACTGCATTTGCGCCCATTTCTCAGACAGAGACAAACACCTATAGAATCTCTATCAAGCGTTCTTAAAACTGCCATACCAACCTGGTGAAGTGAAGAAACAGATTGACAGAGTCAGAAGGGTACCCAGAAGTCACCTACTCCAAGACAGGCCCGACAAAGAAAGTATCAGAACGCCACCAGCCGTCACCTACAGCCCCCAACTAAAAGCTCTCCAGCACATCATCAAGGATCTACAACCTAACCTGAAGGGCGATCCCTCGCTCTCTCAGACCTTGGGAGACAGGCCAGTCCTCGCCTAGAGATAGCCCCGCAACCTGAAATAAATATTCACCAGCAACCACACAACGAAAACACCAACCCACGAACTAAACCCTGCTACAAACCCCGGTGCCAACACTGTCCACATATCTATTCAAGGGACACCATAATAGGACCTAACCACATCAGCCACACCATCCGGGGCTAGTTCACCTGCACATCTACCAATGTGATATATGCCATCATGTGCCAGCAATGCCCCTCTGCCATGTACATTGGCCAGTCTCTACGCAAAAGAATAAATGGATACAAATCTGATATCAGGAATCATAACGTTCAAAAACCAGTAGGAGAACACTTCAGTCTCCTGGTCACTCAACAACAGACCTAAAAGTGGCAATTCTTCAACAAAAAAACATCAAAAAAAGACTCCAACGTGAAGCTGCAGAACTGGAATTAATTTGCAAACTGGATACCATAAGATTAGGCCTGAATAAAGATGGGGAGTGGTTGGGTCATTACAAAACCTAAACTTAATTTCCCCAATACTAATTTCGCCCTTACTCACACCTTCTTGTCAACGGTCTGTAATGGGCCACTTTCTTACCACTTCAAAAGTTATTTTTCCTCCTTTGGTATCCTGCTATTAATTGATTTATCTCGTTAGACTGACCTCACACTTGGTAAAGCAACCTCCATCCTTTCATGTATTTATACCTGCTCCTCTATTTTTCACGTCATACATCTGATGAAGTGGGCTCTAGCCCACGAAAGCTTATACCCAAATAAATCTGTTAGTCTCTAAGGTGTCACAAGGACTCCTCGTTGTTTTTGAAGTGTCCTGCAGTTTCTCCCCTGAGGGCAGGGTGGTTTGATGCTGGCAAGGGACATAAACTCACTGATTCCCAGCCCCATTTTTAAAAAGTAGTAAACAAACACTTCCGCCATTTCTCCTCCTGCTGCCCAGGCTTCTCATCCACTGTCTACTGCTTCCAGCAAGGCCCACATTACACTCATCTGATCTTGACACAAGCCATATGAATATAAGAGGAGATGAACTCAAGACAACACTATTTACAGTGATCTGCCTGACGCCCTCATTCAGCTGCTCTTTCGGCAAGTCTGTGGTTGCACAGGTGCTAACACAGCACTGTTGACCCATAGAACATATCCAGCAAGAAAACTGGGGTGTGCAGACACTGTACCTTCCTTTAAATGCCTGGGTTTGGAGGAAAGACCAAATTGCCCATCCAAATAATATATGGAGTATATGGGAGGCAGAGTGTTGAGGGTATAGAGACTGTAGAGTGCTGAACTCTATGATTTTGATTAACTCCTAGACAAAACATTAAACTTTCAGAAATTCAGTTCAGATTCTGATAAATATCCAAGTTTGGTTACTATTCTGAACCTTTTCAGTATGCAAAATTAGACAGGACACTTTCTACGATTTATTCGCCAATTCACAGACTTTTAAAGCCAGAAGAGATTTTAGTGTTGGGTGTAGATCTGATCTCTGCAGAACTCCAGTATAACCTTCTGCCTATTAGTCCAAAAAAATTGTTAAAAATGCCTTTTAGCATGCCATTTTGGTATTTCTGCCCACAGACATGTAAAAATATAAAATAAGTAACAAAGTGAATCCAACTGAGCCTCCAAAGCTGTCTAGTGCTTTTATCAAAGATTTCAAGATCTTATTCTTTGGATTAAATCAAATCATGTGACCCATCTTTAACACATTGGACGTTAGCACAATTTCAAAGATAACAAAGATTTCCAGAGTACAAGCATAATTAACTCAAAATACCCACTGAAAATATAAAAAAACACCTTCAAATATTCAACAAATAGCATCATGGCATAACTATTGTTATCTGCTACTGCCAATCAGTATTGTTATGGTTGTACAAAGACTCCTGTGCACCAGACTGTCGCTAATTATGTATATTCAAGTGATTAGCAAGCACTTGTTGCCTCGTTCACACCACCCTCCAAACAGCAGCCTTTGAGAGGAGAATAGACTGCAAATTTATTGAGAGAACACTGTTAATCCTTTGGGGAGAATGTAAATGTAAACAGGACTACTCTACATCAAGGTGCTTTGACAACAACAATCATCTGCATAAACACATGCTCAACAACAAACAGGTGTTCTATTTCACAACTAGCACCGATTTGATGCTTTCAAGTAAGCATTATGCACAAACTGTTAGAAGTACTTTGAAACCAGCTGCAATTACTATAATTAGCTGTTTTCCTGCACTTTGTTCCCCCCCTTCCCCACCCTCACCCCTACCTGTTCAGTATTGTGCTGGCTGCAATCTGTAATCTCAAAGTAAAACCAAGGTTCCAAGCCCTTGTTTTGAGACTACCGTCCTCAGCAAGTTCATATTTACCATTAAAGCATTACCAGTAGTAACAAGATGTTTTGCATGAAATAGTTTAACATGCCCATCAGTGTTCAGTCACAAGTATGATACTTATTGTCATGAATAGGAAAACAAGGACAACTGCAAAGTAACAACACTATAAACATAGTAAGCTTTCGGTGGTCAGAATTTCCTTTTATATCATCATTAATCTGCCCTGGAAATGAAAAGACAAAGCATTTTATTTTTAAATAAAAAGTGCCTCACATCTAGTGTTACCAAACAATGGGTAGAAGAATCATAGACTCATAGGCTTAGAAGGAACCATAAGGGTCATCTGCTCCAGTAACTCTCAATCTTTCCAGATAACTGTACCCCTTTCAAGAGTCTGATTTGTCTTGTATACCACAAGTTTCACCTCACTTAAAAACTACTGGTTTACAAAAAATCAGACATAAAAATACAAGTGTCACAGCACACTATTACTGAAAAATTGCATACTCTCTCATTTTACCATATAATTATAAAATATATCGACTGGAATATAAATATTGTACTCGGGTGAACAGCATCAGGCCCCGCTGACTTGAATTCATTCAAATTGGTCAGAAGATCTCTGACGTGTTCTTTACTTATCCCAATCTGCATCTGCTCCCCTTTATTGTCTATGGTAACTCTGCTAGATTTCTGGTCACGTTATTTTTTGAGAGAGGACTGAAGAAAAGTAGGCATTGTGCAGCTCTGCCTTCCTATCATTTTCCATTACCAGATCACCTCTCTCTACTGAGCGGCAGACCCACAACATTCTTGATCTTTCATTTTTGTCTGACATAACTGAAGAACCCTTTCTTGTTGTCTCCAACATTCATTGCCAGCTATAAAACTAATTCTTTGCCTTGGCTTTACTGATTTTGTCCTTACACACTTGCGCTATTCCCATATATACTTTCTTGGTGACATGCCCCTCCTTCCATTTCCTTTCTGTATCCCTTTTGATTTTTAGATAGCTAAAAAGCTCCTTGTGCAGTCACATTGCCTCCTGTGGCTCTACTTAACTTTCCTCCGCATTGAAATAGCTTGATGTTGAGCCTCTAGTATTGCATCTTTTAGGAACTGCCAGCTCCCTTCGACTTCTTTTCTTCCTAATTGGTCTTTCTATGGAACCTTGCCTACTATTTCTCAGAGTTGGTTGAAATCTGCCTTTCTGAAGTCCAGTGTCCTTGTTTTGCTTTTTCTCATGCCTTCCTTTCCATTGGATCTTTAATTCTATCAGATCATGATCACTTCCCTCCCAAGTTCCCAATCACCTTCACGTTCGCAACTAATTTATCCCTGTTGGTCAAAACCAGATCCAAAATGGAAGACCCTCCTGGAGTTGTTTTCTCAACTTTCTGAATCAGAAAGTCGTCCCCTACACATCGTAAGAATTTGCAGGACACATTATATTTTGTTATAATAGTCTTCCAACAGATATCAGGAAAGTTAAAATCCCCTATTAACACTAGTTCATGTGTGTTAGCTAATCTTGTTACGTGCTTGTAGAATGACTCATCCATTTCCGCTTCCTGATCTGGTGGTCTATAACAGACCTCCACCCTTACATCGCTACTGTTCTTTTCCCTTTTTATCCTCATCCAGAGAGGATCAGTAGGTCTGTCACTGACTTCCCTCTTGGACTTTGGAACAAGTTTATACATTCTTGACAACCAGTGCAACACCTGCTTCTTTTTCCCCATACCTATCTTTTATGAACAAGCTGTATCCCTCAATGCTGGTACTCCAATCATGGGAGTTGTCCCACCAAGTCTGTGTAATGCTAACTAAGTCATAATTTTCTTCATATACCATGACTTCCAATTCATCCTGCTTATTCCCCATACTCCTTGAATTTGTATGCAGGCATTGAAGGTATTTTGCAGACTGCCCTATTGCTTTTCTTCTTGCTATTGTAATACAGTTTTGATTTCTAGTCCCTTCTTCAGAAATTAGCCCCTTTCCCTTGGTCTTCATTACTTGAGCAGATGCGCGCTGGCCACATTTTTGTCACCATCCCCCATAGGACCTAGTTTAAAGCTCTCATTATCAGGTTAGCCAGATGTCCAAAGATGCTCTTCCCAATATTTGATAAATGAAGCACACTCCAGCACAGCAATTCTCTGTCCTGGACTATCAGCCCATTGTCGAAGAAGCCAGAGCCCTCTCACCAACACCACATGCATATCCACACATTTACTTCCATGATTCGAGGGTCGCTGCCTGGGCCTTTTCCTTCAACAGGAAGCCTAGTAAGAGTTTTATTGATAGACAGCCACCATTCTCTCTCTCTCTATATATATATATATATATATGATTAAAAAAAAATCTTCTCTCTTTTGATTCAGTTTTAGTTGGAATCTCTATGTGCTTCTTTTTGTTCGGTGGCTCTATAGTGTGTACATGCCGACCCACCATTCTTTTAATTATTAAACAACACATCAAGATGGCACACCATTCCTGTTTTTCACCTCTCCTCTTTGTACTGACAGCTGTTTGTTTTCAGGTCTCTTACTCAATTAACAGTTTCAAAGATGTTCGTGGTGCATTTGTGTGGGTGAGTTCAACAGGAACAACTGAGTATTTATTGTGCTCTTCTCCACAAAGTCAAATTTAAAAAGCACTAATAATTATAGCCAGGGCTGGTAGCATCACCTATTATTAAGGTTACCTGACACTTCCTATTATAAGACCCTCTTTTCAGTTGCTTATAACTTCACCAAACTTAATTTTGGCTGAAAATTTCCATGAGGGGTATCTGCCTAGGCTAAATATTATTAAATTATCATTGAAATTTCAGTGAATATCATTCAGCCATTCTTGAGAAAGGGATTAGGAAAAATATATATTTTTAGCCCATATGAAATTCAGGCAATTTTTTCTCTGAACAGCCTCCATTCTTTGGAGAAGGGACCTGAAAGTTCTCGGGATGTGCCTTTTGCCATTATCATGAAAATCCACCAAGTTATAAATCATAAGAATGCAAGAACGGCCACACTGGGTTAAACTAAAGGTCCATCTAACCAAACATCCTGTGTTCTGACCATAGCCAATGCCAGATGCTTCAAGAGCAAATGAACAGAACAGGGCAATTAACGAGTAATCCATCCCGGCATCCACTCTCAGCTTCTGGCAGTTAGAGAGTTAGGACTATGAGAGCATAGGACCATTGCATCCCTGGACCATCTTGCCTAACAGCCATTGTTGGACCTATCCTCCATGAACTTATCTAATTCTTTTTTGAACCCAGTTATACTTTTGGCCTTCATAACCTCCCCTGGTAATGAGTTCCACAGGTTGACTGTGCATTGTATGAAGTACTTCCTTAAATGTTTGTTTGAAACCTACTGCCTATTAATTTTATTGGGTGATTCCTGATTCATGTGTTATGTGAAGGGGTAAATAACACTTATTCACTTTATCCACACTGTGACTGTATAGACCTCTATCATATCACCTCTTGGTCATCTCTTTTCCAAGCTGAAAAGTCCCAGTCTTTTTAATCTCTCTTCATATAGAAGCTGTTCCATACCCCTAATCATATTTGTTGCCCTTCTCTTTTCCAATACTAATATTTTTTGATACGGGATGACCAAAACTGGATGCAGTAATCAAATTGTGAGCCTATCATGGATTAATATAGTGGCATTAAGATATTTTCTGTCTTATTATCTATCCTTTTCCTAATGATTGGAAAGCTAATGTTGGCTTTTTTGAATGCTGCTGCACTTTGAGCAGATTTTTCAGAGATACACACTGACTCCAAAATCCCTTTCTTGAGTGGTATCTAGACCTCATCATTTTGTATGTATAGTTGGGATTATGTTTTCCAACGTGCATTACTTTGCATTTATCAACAATTAATTTCATCAGCCATTTTGTTGCTCACTCACTTTTGTGAGATCCCTTTATAACTCTTCACAGTCTGCTTTGGACTTACTTATCTTGAGTAATTTTGAATCCTCTGCAAATTTTCCAACCTCACTTTTTATTTTTTTTCAGGATCATTTATGAACATGTTGAACAGCATTTGTCTTAGTACAGATCCTTGAGTGACACCGCTGTTTATCTCTCTCCATTATGAAAACTGACCACTTAGTCCTACCCTTTGTTTCCTGTCTTTTAAATGGTTACTGATCCATGAGAGGACCTTCCCTTTAATCCCATAACTGCATACATCGCTCAAGAGCCTTTGGTGACAAACCTTGTCAAACGTTTTCTGAAGTCCAAGTACACTATATCCACGGGATTACTCTTGTCTATATGTTTGTTGACCTGCTCCGAGAATTCTAATGGATTGGTGAGGCATGATTTCCCTTTACAAAAGCAGCGGTGACTCTTCCCCATCAAACTCTGTTCATTTTGTGTCTAGTAATTCTGTTATTTGCTATAGTTTCAACCCATTTGCTGGGTACTAAAGTTAGGCTTACTGTCCTGTAATTGCAAGGATCACCTCTGAAACCTTTTTTAAAAATGGGTGTCACATTAGCTATCCTCCAGTCATCTGGAACAGAAGCTGATTTAAGCAACAGGTTAAATACCACAGTTAGTAGTTCTGCAATTTCACATCTGAGTTCCTTCAGAACTTTTGGGTGAATACCCATCTGGTCCTGGTTACTTATTACTGTTTAATTAATCAATTTGTTCCTAAATCTTCAGACGTGTCACCTAAAAAGAATAGCTCAGGTGCGGGAATCTCCCACACATCCTCTGCAGTGAAGACCGAAGCAAAGAATTCATTTAGTTTCTCCACAATAGCCTTGTCTTCCTTCAGTGCTCTTTTAGCATCTCGATTATCCAGTGGCCCCATTGATTGTTTGGGAGGTTTTCTGCTGCTGATGTATTTAAAAAAATTTTCGCTGTTAGTACTGTATGTCTTTTTTTGTTAGTTGCTCTTCAATTTTTTTTTTTTTTTTTTTGGCCTAACTATACTTTTACACTTGACTTGCCAGAGTTTACGCTCCTTTATATTTTCCTTAATAGGATCTGACATCCCATTTTTAAAGGATGCCTTTTTGCCTCTAACTACTTCTTTTACTCTGTTGTTTAGCTTGGTATCACTTTTTTGGTTCTCAATGTTTTTTTAATTAGTAGTATATATTTAGTTTGACCCTCTATTTTATGGGGTTTTTCATAGAATCATAGGACTGGAAGGAACCTCGAGAGGTCACCTAGTCCAGGCTGTACTCATGGCAGGACTAAGTATTATCTAGACCATCCCTAACAAGTGTTTGTCTAACCTGCTCTTAAAAATCTCCAATAATGGAGATTCCACAACCTCCCTAGGCAATTTATTTCAGTGTTTTAAAAAGTTTCAATGCAGCTTGCCGGCATTTCACTCTTGTGACTGTACCTTTTAATTTCCATTGAACTAGCTTTCTCATTTTTGTGTAGCTCTCCTATCTGAAGTTAAATGCTACTGTGGTGGGCTTCTCTGGTATTTTCCCCTCCCACAACAATGTTAAATTTAATTACATTGTGGTCACTATTACCAAGCAATTCAGCTATATTCACTTCTTGGACCAGATCCTGTGCTCCACTTAGGACAAAATCAAGACTTGCCTCTCCTTATGGGTTCCAGGAATTGCTGTTCCAAGAAGCAGTCATTAATGGTGTCTAAAAACTTTATCTCAGCATCCTGTCCTGAGGCAACATGTACCCAGTCAATATAGGAACCATTATTTTTGAGTTTTCTATTCTTATAGCCTCTCTAATCTCCTGGAGCGTTTCACAAGCACTAGCCTGGTCTGGTGGTCAATTGTATATTCCTACTGCTATAGATTTTACTGTATTTGACTCCATGCTTTCTTTCACATATAGTGCCACTCCCCTACCAGCACGACCTAATCTATCATTCCTATATATTTTGTACCCTGGTATTACTGTGTCCCATTATCATCATTCCATCAAGTTTCTGTGATGCCTGTTATATCAATATCCTCACTTAATACCAGGCACTCAAGTTCAACCATCTCAGTCTTTGAAAGACTGCAGTTCACACATGCTCAGTAGAGAATTGCTGAGCTTAACAGCAAAAAATCTCTGAACTTTGTCCTCACTGAGCATGCTCAAACATCTCACCGCTCCTAATGCTGACTGGACTACATGCACTATCCCCACAGAGCAAATGGGCATGTACCATCATCACACGGGCGAAGCCAAACTTTCCCTGAAAAGGCTGCTTCAGGTTAGAGTGAGTCCATGTGCTAGAAGGAAGAGCAAGGAAACTCTCTTGTGCTCTCAATAACCAAACCAACCCTTCTCACTTGTACCAAAGCAGTTTGGGGACGAAGCAGTCTGATTCAAATGCAGCGGGGGCAGTAGCCAGAGACCTGGTGGGAGAGAAAGGAGTGGGATGAATCTGGTGAGATTGGGACTTGCGGGGCGCAGGGAAGATATACTGGGACTGTCTGGGCAAGGAGACTGGGACTGGGTCAAAGGTGAAAAGAGGTGACTGGGAGTCAGTTTGCTTGGGGTTGAGCAGGATATTTAGATTGGACGAGGGAGGGGAAGACTCAGACTGTCTGGATAAGGAAACTAATGTTTCTACTCTATGCTTTTCACCTCTTCTTCAGGGGAAAAAAATTGCAAGATTCTCAGATCATCATTCCTTTGGTCGCATGAGGCCTAAACAGTGACAAAAATGAGCTACCTCAAGCTGATCTTCCTTCCTAGCCAAGGTTTGCAAGTCTGTCACCTCCTTTTGTTATCTGTCTTAGAAACACTGCACATCATTTTAACCTAGTGATTAGCAAGACAAGAGTGGTAGGGAACAGAATGGAAATGGGGAGAAGAAGATTAATCTGATAAGGACCTGGACTGCAAGGGGAGTGGGGAAATAAGACTGGCTGGGCAAAGAGACTGGGGCAAAGGAGCCAAAGAACAGGGTTGGGTTTTTGGGGGGAAAGGGGACTTAGTAGGGAGAGAGGCTGTGGTTGGCTGAGCAGCCCCAAGAGGAAGACTAAGAGCTACACTTGCTGTGAGTTAAACCCGCCTTCAGAGAGCGCAGTAGGGAAAGCACTGCAGTCTGTCCATGCTAAGAGCTGCAAGCACACTTGCAGCAGCATTAGGAACAGTGCATTATGGGCAGCTATCAGACAGAGCACCTCTTCCCATTCTGGTGCTGTGGCTTGTGGAAAGGAGACGTGGAGTGATGGGCATTCTGGGTCCTGTCCCAACGCCCCATGATGCATCGGTTCGCATCCCAGCATTCCCTTTGCTTCCACCCACATTTAGCGCCATCTTTCAACATTTTTTGTACTGCGCGCTCTGTCTTCCCTTTCGGTCTGCAGGAATGGAGCCCGAACTGCTGGGGAGTATGCTGACGAGTCTCTCCAGCACATCAAATTTGGCAGTCAAGTTATTCCTTATGATCGAAAGTGACAGTGAGAGCTCCAACAACGATATCGACTCGAGTAACGCATATGACACGAGTTTGCTTGTGGCATTCACGGACATGCTCACCAGCGTGGAACGCCGCTTTTGGGCTCGGGAAACAAGCACTGAGTGGTGGGATCACATCATCATGCAAGTCTGGGATGACAAGCAAGGGCTGCAGACCTTTCGGATGAGAAAAGCTTGAATGGGACTGCGTGAGGAGCTCGCCCCCACCCTGCGGCGCAAAGACACAAGACTGAGAGCTGCCCTGACGGTGGAGAAGCGGGTGGCTATTGCAATCTGGAAGCTGGCAACTCCAGACAGCTACCAATCGGACGCTAACCGGTTTGGAGTGGGAAAGTCGATCGTTGGAATCGTGTTGATGCAAGTTTGGAGGGCCATTAATTGCATCCTGCTCAGAAGAACCGTGACTCTGGGTAACGTGCAAGAGATTGTGGCTTTGCACAAATGGGTTTCCCTAACTGCGGAGGGGAAATAGATGGCACACATATTCCAATTTTGCACCAGCGACCTAGCCTCCGAGTACGTTAATCGGAAGGGGTATTTCTCGATGGTTCTTCAGGCACTTGAGGATCACCGTGGGCATTTCATTGACATTAATGCAGGCTGGCCCAGAAAGGTGCATGACGCACGCATCTTTCAGAACACTGGCCTGTTCAGGAAGCTCCAGGCTGGGACTTTTTTTTCCCTGACCAGAAGATCACTGTAGGGGAAGTCGAAATGCCCATTGTGATCTTTGGAGACCCCGCTTACCCTTTAATGCCGTGGCTCATCAAACCTTGACAGCAGCAAGGAGTGGTTCAACAACAGGCTGAGCCGGTGCAGAATGACTGTGGAATGTGCTTTTGGCCATTTAAAGGGCCGCTGGCACTCTCTGTATGGGAAGCTGGGCCTGGCCGATGACAGCATCCCCGTGGTTATAGCCACATGCTGTACCCTCCATAACACGTGTGAAGGGAAGGGTGAAAGATTTCCTCAGGCATGGAACTCGGAGGTTCAATACCTGGAGGCTGAATTTGAACAGCCAGAAAGCAGGGCTATTAGAGGGGCCCAGTGTGGGGCTGCAAGGATTAGGGATGCCTTGAGGGAGCAATTTGAGGCTGAAAGCCACCAGTAATGTCTGGTGCCCTGCACGGGAGTGAAGTGCAGTAGTTCCAATGTTAGTAGGAATCTGTGTTTGCTACGCTGACTTGCAGTGCCTATTTCTTTCCTGGGCTAAGGTATCTTTTACTTTATACAATAATAAAGAATGTTTTCAAAGCCAAAAAATCCATTTATTGAAAAGAAAATGCATTTATTGAAGAGAGACAACTGCTTAGGAAACAGAAAGGGCAAGGGGATGGCGAACGGTACAGTCACAGATTTGCATATGTCCTGTCTGGAGTGCTGTGCAATGAGTGCTGCATTTCAGGATGGCTATACTGCATGGTGATGGGGGTTGAGTGCAGTGGGTAAGGGTGGTAGTTTTCAGGGCTGGGTGGTGAAGCTACAGGTGTTGGAGGCAGCTGGTGGCAGTAAGAACCCGGATGTTGGGGAAAGTGGGTTGGAGGTGACATGGGGGCACAAGGGAAAGTTTTGGCACAAGGGCTGCAGGGGGTGGGCGCAGTAGTGCTCCACCTGCATTGCTACAAGTGCCTGTGTCGAGTCTACTTGGAGCTCCATGTTCCTTAGCAGCCGCGCCGTGCATTGGTGCCAGTGATCCGCATTCTGCTGGCGGACCCTCCTTTCAATCTCCCGCCACTCCTACACTTTTTGATTTTCATTACTTGAATGCTGCATTACTTCATGCAACAGATCTTCCTTGCTTCTACGTGGCCTCTTTCTGATTCTTTGGAGTCTTTCGGCCGGTGATAACATGGACGGCTGAGATCTCAAGGTTGCATCTGTAAAGACAAAATGCAACACTTAACAGAGGCAGCACTGTTCACACCAGACAGAGCAATGATTCCCCTGTACTTAAGAGCAAGCACAGTCTACACAATAGCATAATTTGCCCATCCCAAAGCAACTGCACATAACCCATGGGAGCCCCAAAATGGTGAGTAAGCACAGGGTCAAGCGTGACGGATTGTTTCACGGCCATACTGTCCTCTGGGTTTCTGTGCCTTGGGGAGAGCCAACAGCGGTAGGGGGCGCCTATACTGAACACTGTCCCCACATTTTCCACAGGAATTTGTCCTGGAAGATATCTCACTGCTGAGGGTGACCTGGGAAGCAAGGGAGGGTCTTCTACTGCAATGCGGCTTCCGCCCTGGCTCATAGGCAGCTTGCTTGTGTGCACCAATGGTCCCCCCACCCCTCACGGCACAGTGGCGCAGACAAGTTAGCCTTACTGGGACAAGGATCACAGTGGCTCTCCCAAGAAACATGCGCAAGTGCATTGCCCAAGTTCTAGATGAGACCTTTAAAGAGATCACTAAGGCCGATTACCGCGATGTAAGAAAGCACATCAACACCCTATTCCGCATCTAGGCATGCATGCAGCCCTAACCCTCCTTGCCCCAAGAGCCTGCACCGAATAACTTCCTTCCCAAAATAAAAGCCGCTTACCGGGAACCTCCTCTGGTGTTCGTCCTTCCTCAAGCACCGGCCACCGCAACTGGCTAACTTCCTCCTGGCTTGAGAACAGCTCCTGACTGCATGCATCTAGGGATTCCAGGGTGCTCCCTCTGCCTCAGCATCCTCGCTCCCACTTTGCTCCTCCTCCTCCTGCCTTGTTGCACTAGGCTCTCAAGTGTCCATGGTGGTCCCTAGAGTGGAGGAGGTCCCCCAAGTATCGCGTCCAACTCTTTGTAGAAATGGCAGGTCACGGGGGCTGCACCAGAGCGGCGGTTTGCCTCGAGGGCTTTGTCATAGACCTTTCACAGCTCCTTCACTTTAATCCTGCAGTGCAGTGCGTCCCGGTCATGGCCCCTTTCCATCATGTCCCTTGATATCTGCCCGAAGGTATCGTAATTCCTATGGCTGGAGCGCAGCTGGGACTGGACAGCTTCCTCCCCGCAAACACTGATGAGATCCAGCAACTTGCCATTGCTCCATACTGGGGCTTGCCTGGTGCATAGAGGCATGATCACCTGGAAAGATTCGCTGAGAGCACTCCACACCTGGCTGAGCAAACAGGAAGGGATTTTTTCAAAATTCCCAGAGAATTTAAAGGACGGGTCTGACAGTTGGTCACCTGAACGCAGGGCAGTAGAGTTCAAAGTGATGACCAGAATGGCTAGCACAGGCATTGTGGGACACTTCTGGAGGCCGATCAGAGCGCACTATAGGACAACCAGGGTGTCCACACTGGTGCCGCAGCATTCCAGCGGGGGTGCATCAAATGTTATTCCGCTCGCCGAGGTGGAGTACCAGCAGCGCTGTAGCTGCAGAGTCAGAGCGCTCTACGTGCCTTGCCAGTGTGGATGGGTACTGAGCTAGTGCACCCAGGGCTCCTTTATTGCACTGTAACTCGCAAGTGTAGCCAAGGCCTAAGACTAGGATTCAATGAGAGAAAGGGGAAAGACAGATCTGACAAGGAACCAGGAAGGGGGAACTGGGACCAGTTGTGGAGATAGGGACTTGGACAGCAAGACCAGGAGGGAGACTAGGACTGTCTGTGCAAGGGTACTCAGATGAGAAACCTGAGGAGTGGAGCTCGGAACTGGGACAAGGAGACAGAGTGGAAAAGAGACAGGACTGGGACAGGAATAGACTGGAAGGGACTGGCCAGAAGAGGTCAAGCTTCGAGACAATGGGCAGAAGTGTCTAAACCCTCTAGAAAACACTCCCTTCCACAGCCTGAAATAAAATCCAAGATTCCTGAGTCTCACCATTCCTCTACTATGTAATCCACTGGACAAGCATCTCTCTCATTACCCTTTAGTGTTGATCCACACAGAGGATGAAAATCTACTACTGATATCAATTTACTCCATTAGTTCAAGTAGCAGAGGTGCATAGATCAATCTAAAGCATTGAACCTTGTTGATGACCCAGCTGAGTGTCAATATGAGTTTTTCAGTTTGCTTTTTAAAAAGCAAATAAATTAGACACACAAAAAACTACATCAAAAGAACATTACTGAAGTTGCAAACTCAAGTACTCAAAAGTTAGGAAATGGTTGCCTATGATACCTTAAGATCTCAATGTTCTGCGGAAAGGAGTATTTGTCAAGAGGTAGGAGGACTCCTCCGCGGTTCTATTCCGAACTCTCTCACACACCTTGTAATCCCGAGTGAGTCACAACTTCTCTATCTCAGTTACTTCATTGTAAAATGCATCAGAGTTGAGACATTTAATAGTTAATTGCAAAGGAAAGAAAGATTCCCCCTTTACTGCTTCATACATTATAAAAGTTCCCATACAAACTCTCACAAAAAAAAACGTTTTTCTTGTTTCTTTCCATTAGAAATGTCAGGACCTGATGCCCCTCTTTTTGCTGAAGGACTCTAGAAAACTGGAGTGGAATGATTGGGAAGGTGATATTACACTGGACTGAAACATGAGCTTCAACTTTTCTGCGGCTTATTCATATATGAGCACCACTTCCCGCTCTTCAGAGTCCTGCAGCAAAAAAAAAAAAAAAAAAAAAAGAAGAATAAAAAAGAAATTAGATCATGGTATTCCTGATGCTTTAAAAAAAACTAACAAAAAAACCACAAATCTTTTTGTGTTGGAAATAAAGGTAAGGAGGAGCACAAAAGTGTACAGCCAAAAATTTTCCTTGCAGTACACCAGTAAAGAAACATCAGATACTTTGAGAAAATAGTTAGATAACTACAAAGCAGGTAAGATCTATAAAGACCTATACATATGCTTCAGTTGGCTACAATGGGACTACTTACCGTGCATAAACACATGCCTAAGTCTTTGCAAGATCAGTATGAAAGCATTCCCAGCAAAATGTATTGAAATAGATGAAGTTTAAAATAAACCAGACATTGGAAAAACTAACCAAAGGAAACGAAGAAGCCAGGGGTCCCTAGGCAAAAAGAAATTAACATAAATTTAACATAAGACTGATTACTATTTTACAGAGAGTCTGTCAACGCAAATTTCATTGTTTTTAAAAACAAGATGCATTTAGAATCCCTCTCCCATGAACATTCTATTTATATTATTACAATTTTTTGTTGAGCTCTGATGAAATGTGTGTTTTTTATAGGAATAAGTTGGATGGCTGTGGAGAAGGCCACAGCACAGGTAAAATAAATATACCAGACCGATGTTCTAAAGGCCATTGTACATTTTTCTATGAATATGCATATAAAGCATGACTTACAGTGACATAATACAGGAATGATTCAAGACTGACTGCTGTCACCTGTAGGGCTTTCTCCCAGGAAGATGGGAATTTTAGTACTGAAGAGATATCTCTTTCCAAATCTTGTATCTGCAGCTCCACCAAAATCCTGTATCTGGTGGTTGGGAGTATGTGCACCTGACAACAAGGGTACCTCTCTCAAAACTCTTGTGTCTTGCAAGAGGTGCTCCATATTTTCCTTCTTCCCTTCCCCCACAAAAAATAATGTGCCTGGAGAGAGCCATCCATCCTATGTTCATGCATACTCTTTGAAGAGTGTCTTGAGCAGTCTCGGTGAAACCAATCTAATGGTTTGTTTTACAGATAGCAATGACTAAGGCTAAGATTATGTCATGGAGGTCACAGACTCCGTGACTTCCAGAGACCTCCATGACATTTTCTGCTTCAGCCCCAGGGCGGCAGGGCTGAAGCTGTCAGCCGGCAGGGGGAACCTGGAGCTCCCAACCACCTGGGGCAACAGAGGGACCTAGGGGCTCCCAGCTGCTGGCCCTGCAGCTCTGAGCTGCCTTGAGCACCCAGGGGGGACCCCAAATCTGTCAGCCACAGTGGCACAGGTGCTGGACCCTTTCCCCTCCCTACCCTCTCATCCCACTGCCCCCTCCCGCAGCCGGGCTTGGGCTCTCATTCCCCCGTCAACCCATTTTGCCACCGTTATTTTTAGTATAAGTCAGGGACAGGTCATGGGCTTCCATGAATTTTTTTTATTACCCGTGACCTTTGTGTGACTTATACTAGTAATAACAGTGACAAAATCTTAACCTTAGCAATGACTAGTGGCTGGAAGTATTGCCGTGGGGGAGGGGGAAGGAGGGGAGTGTAGTACACAAGAATATTTAAATCACAAAATAAATTTTATAAAATGTTTTGTTAAACAAGGACATGGTACAATTAAACAATCTAATACATTTATCACTAAGGCTGATTAAATGAAATTGCTTATGCCAGAATATCCAGAGCAAAGAAAATGCATTGTAATGGAGATTAGAGTCCCCTGTGCCACTGTAACTGAAGTACAACAAATCTTTTAAGCAGCCTTTGTAGTACTCACATTCACTTCTCTAATTCAGAGTGAAACAGTTGCTCTCCTTACATCCTGTTCTTATGTGGCTTTCAGGGCAGTGTATGAGTATGATGTCACCCTGGTGCTGCCTGAGAACAGAAAGTACCAGGAAGTGTCAAACCCTCTCAATCTGCATGGGAACTAGCACGCGGACAAAGGTTGTAAAACTGGAAAATTACAAATAAGATTTTAAGGCAAAATTTGAATTTTTGATTTCTAACGCATTGATAGTAATATCTAAAGGGGAAAGTGTTGGATTTTTTTTATTTTTTGTAATTTATAATTTTAATTGAACAGCTGATTTCCAGCATACCCCTACTGTCTTAATTTAAGATGACAAAACAGCTGAAGTTCAAAAAGCTGACCTCTAACAAAAGCAGTAAACATCTGTCAATGTTAAGATTCCAAAACACTTTATATATATATACTTTCTGTCCATTTCCCTCTTGACACAAAACAGCTATAGTTTCAGATTACATCTGTAGTCATCACATAAAATAGCGAACTACATTTATTACCTTGAGAAGTTAAAAAGAACCAGGAAACAATGAATGAGCTCATCAGTGAAAAAAAATGTTTCTTTTCACAAATTAGAGGCTTTTTAAAAAAAACTTTTACTTAAAAAAAATTTGCTTCCTAAAGCGCTACTCAGTCTCTCCATTATGTAATAGTTCTTTAGGAAACAGTCAGCTACCCTGACAACTGGGATGTTTTGCCAGTGTGGCTTTGTCTAAATCCTAAAGCGGTACTTGGTTATGCATTAAGCCCAGTGGCTGTCTGTGATCTGAATGCCAATTAGGAGTGCCGTCCCTGTCATCTGACAAGCCAGAGACTAAAAGGTCTATCTAAGGTCAAACTGTCTGGACTACTTTCATAAACTTAGATTGGGAAATGCAGACCACAATGCATTCTATTCCTCAAAAGTATGACAGTGAGGAAAAAACAGCACCTGATGTAAAATCTTCATTGCATGATATGTAAGTAGGAGAAACAAATTCTTCACATTTTATTTCTGTTTTGGTTTCTTAAAATAATTTTCTGAATTATAAATGAAGATTTCACCCCCTAGTGGAGAGGTGGAGATGAGAACAATTTAATACTTAAAAAAACACACACAATAGACGTTTCCAAAATTCTAATATACATACATAAAATAAAATACAGATAGGATCCTTGAAAAAGACATAGACAATTAATACTGATATAATGGGATCTGTTCTATTTCCCATATATTTTTATACTAAGGCCACCACTTGCACTCAGTCAAGTATCTACAACCACTACTACTTCAATTTCATATATTATAGGGGGGGCGGGCGTTTAAATGTCTTAAGTATTCGTTATGAAACAGACCAAGTTACTTTTCCAACTGTTTGTTTGCTCAGCAATGCTGAGCTGCTTCAAATTCCTTTTTCAGGCATTTACAATAGAACTCTGAAAATGACAACAATTTGATATATGATCCCTCAATTCTAACTTTTGAAATAACTTCTACTTTTGGACAGAAACATCGATTTCTACACATTATACATAGTATCAACTTATTTTCTACTATTTTATTTTTGTTTATGATTTACTTAGTGCCAATTAACTAACTCATTCTCTTTATGTTTGTGCAAATATATTATCCTAGGCAGCGAGGGTCAATTTATTCTCAAACTACATAGTTGAAGTTGCAAGGTTATACAATATTACAATCAAAGAAGCTACTGTTTAAATGTCTATTTTAAGGACCTCTGAGAGAGATTATTAACTGCTTATTTAGGGTATAATTCTTTTAAAAAATCAGCATGGGAAATCTAAACTCAAATGTTCTATTCTGCACTCCTTACATGAATACCTTCCATTGACATGAGAGAGGATGCTCTGCTTTCCTCACTTACATAATGTTCCCTTTGATGCAGATTTTCAATCGACATATGCAGAAAGAGTACAATATCAAGATGAAACTTGTAGTGGATTCTTAGGTGGAATTATACCTTTATTTTGTATCAGTCTTTATGTAGCACATAGAATTACAAGAGATGAGACAAAGAGAGCTGTGAGTTTTGGGGGGCAGAGGGGTTCAATCTTGTTTTATATGCTGTAGCTCAATTAATTCCTTTAAAATGTGTGTGGTTATTCATTAACGTTTGTTGTGATATTCATCCAACTCTGTTTACTATAGAGCAGCTATTAGAATGTGTCGGAGTAACTCACTGCTGAAATATTCTTGGCATTTTAAAGTAAGATTGTTTTCAGATATATACACAAACTAAAGCATGAATAACATATTTAAGAAGAACTGTTGAAACCAAGGCCAGGTGTACAGTAGACAAGGTTTGCCAATATAACTATACTGGCAAACTCTCCTAGTGTGGATGAAAATTATATGAGCAAAAAAAAGAGCTTTTGTTGATATATTTTATACCAGTTTCCCAATTCAAATGAGTTATACTGGCAAAGGTGCTTTAACACGAGCATAAGTTTGTCTATACTAGAGTTTCTGCTAACATAAAACATTATAAAAGAAAGTACTCCCCTAACTAATATTACTATACCAGCAGAAGTTTCTAATGTAGACCTGGCCTAAGAAATGGATACATCTCATTCTACTGTAAAATGGTGTCACTTTTTAAGTTAATAGTTGATTTCAGTAAATTATTAAATTAGTTCCCCCAATTCCCTGAATCCAGTTCCGTGCTTTATATTCCTCCTGTCCCCTGAATCTGTTTTGCCCCCTCGATATCTCACGAGTCTTCTGTTCCACACAAATAATGTTTTTCAATTTATCTTGTGTCTTATCCCACTATAATTAATCCACTATGGAAGCAATATAACTATTTCAGAACGAGTTATTCCACTATAAGCTTACATCATTCCCATTTTGAGTTAACTATACCACATCAGGTACTCCTGCCAATGCTATCCCATACTGTACTGCGTCACATGTCAATTGGTAGAGCCCTGCAAATCCACGGATATCTGCAGACCATTTTTGTGGATTGCGCATCGGGCGTGGATACAAATTTTGTATCCACACAAGGCTCTATCAGTTGGTCTGTCAGGTTACCTATGTGCTCTCCAATGCTGTGAGGTCATCTTGACCAGATGTTCCCCCTCTACCAATGAACTGCAGCAAATTACAAAAATGCAAAAGATAAAAACAAGACTTCCAGTAATGTTCCCAGTACTTGTGAATATGTCATGGGGCTGGACTGGATTTCTTGCCCAAGAGACCCCCACAGAACCATGATATATGTTAGCTAGATTGGCCATGGCCTGCAATAAAGCAGGCATCTTTGGAAACCTGACCAGGAGGAAGTTCCCCAGGATAACCAAGATCTTTTTACTCTGTGTTCGTACCTAGCACAATGGGGTCCTGATCCATGACAAGTACTCCTAGCTGCTACTGCAATATATATAAAGTAATAATAATCTCTTCTGCACACTTTACAGCCAGAAAGAGACCCAGCTGGAAACACCTTCTCTCCCATCAAATCAGAGTGACCATACTGCAGAGAGGATCTCATCCACTAAGTATTATGTGCTATTTAGAGCAATCTGGAAACTTTTCTTTCAGGTACCACCTGTATATTCCCACGTCTGGCAGATATTGCTGAAGTGGAGAGCAAAAGCATCTGTCCCTGCGCCGCATCCTTAGTCCTCCACTTGCTTGTCTTCACCCAAGCCAGAAAATTAAAGGTCTAAAAGCCCTTTTTTCCCCAAAAACATGCCAACAAAGCAAAATGAATTATTCCTCACCGCCCCTCCCCATACTGCTTGATGTACCTTATCCCTATCTCTCAACTGCCTCCCCAACTCACACGACACTGCACAAGATAGCAGACATTGAGCAGAAAAAAAAATCAAAGGAAAATACACTGTAACTGAATCAATTTTATCAGAACAAAAAGAGAAAAAATATATCAATGGATTATGCATGTAAGACCACAATATGGTCATTGCCCTGAATCTGTTCAGATTTTAAAGTTTCCATACATGTAAAGTTAAAAGTACTAAATTGGCCACTTGAGGTTAGAGGGTTTCTTTTAAACATTTCATGTTGCATATACTATAAGGCATTTGAGGTTGCAGGGGTAAAAAAAAGGCATCTAAACTGTTCACCGAGCACTCATTCGTTACAGTACATTGCATTATTAAAAAAGTTACAGGGCATGCATAACAGCTGCAAAATTCAATTTATTTTGCAGTGCTCTTTGTGCTGATCAACCAGTATTATAAATGAGAATTTCAGGCAAAAATTCAAGATTAGTTCAAGAAAGATACAACAGTATTGTGTCTTCCTAGGGCCATCCACATAAGTAGTGTTTTCTTTCCATTCCAGCAACAGTTCAAGAGCCCATCCTAGCAAGCCACAATGCTGTCTATCTTTCTGATTATCTCTTGGACTTTCTGAACGGGACCCTTTCCTACATCTTAGGGACAGGCCTCATGGTAATATCCTTCAAGGACAGCCTGAAATTACTACTCTATCCCACTTTCCCTCCCACAAAAAATTTTACAGAACTAATTTAAAGGGAAGCCCATTCAAGGTAAAATAACTTTAAAAAAAAAAAGTTACTATCTCCAAGTGCACCCCAGACTACGAACAGTGTAAATTAATGGAATTCTAAGATTGTGAACATTTGGAGAGAAGTAACATTTTATAACTGTTAACATGGTGGCTAGTATTAGTACAGTAAACATTTATATGGATTCTCTGTTCTGCTAGCACCTGACATGGAATGGCCTATCGAGAAAGAAGTTATCAGTAGCTGAGTGTCTGGCAAACCATCAAGAGAAGAAAAAAGAGGACAGGGAGAAGATGTCTGTTGGCCTCATGAATGCGTCCCCCCGCAGAGGGCAAAAAAAGCCCAGACCAAGGGATCTCAAAGTGTCGGTCCCCATTTTTGATGGGGGTTGCCAGTAGGTTCACAGGCAAAGGGAGGCTGAAGCCCCAGCTACCCACCACTCCACTGGTGGCTGCAGCGGCTGGAGGCTGAAGGTCCAGCCAGTGCGCCCCTCTTCCAGCGGCTACCGCGGCTGGGAGCTGAGGGCTGAAGCCCCAGCCAGCCTGCCACTCTGTGGGTGGCTGGGGGGTTGGGGACTGAAGCCCCAGCCAGCCTAAAGTTCCCCTGGCGTTTGAGGGCTGAAGCCCCAGCCAGCCCGCATATCCAGAGACAGCTGAAGAGCCAGCCCACAGCTCTGCGGAGGCCTCGGGGTTGAAGCCTGTGCCTAAGGCCCCCTGGCCAGGACTTCAAGCCCAAGCAGTTTAGTTTGGCATCGCCCCCTGTGCCTGCGGTCCTGCGATTGCCCTGCTTTCCAACCGCTGCAGGCCCCCTGCACCAGTTCCTGTACAGAGGTATTTCCTGTACTCAGGCACCTGTGTTTACTTGACAGCCTGCCTCAGCACATGTGTTGAAACCATTTTGAAAAGTTGCTGTAGAAGTAATTTTAACAATGGACCGTTTTCTGAAGAAAAGTGAAGGAAAGGGGTGTACTGAAAGGAGTCATTTGCCACTTGCAGCAAAAGAAGGGCGTATGAGGATTAAAACAGCAGTTAAAAGCCAAGAAACCGCAAATACGATCCAAAATATTTGGAATATGGTTTTACATGGACTGGTTTTCAGGAAGAAACATGAACACAGGATCTTGTCCCATTCTTCTTCATGGGAGATGATCTTGTAGCCTGCAACAACATCGATGGTGTGATGGCAGCCCTCAACATCGTTCATGATCCAGATGAGTGGAGACTCTTCATTGATTCATTGAAGACGAGTCTTAAAGCTGTTTTACTGCATAATGGCAATGTTTTGCCATCAATTCCAGTTGGTCATGCAATCCATATGAAGGAAACCTATGACAACATGAAACAACTTTTGAGGTGCATAAACTATGACCAACATCAGTGGCAGCTTTGTGGCGATTTGAAGGTTGTTGCTCTCTTGCTTGGTCTGCAGACTGGATGGATACACAAAGTACTGCTGTTTTCTCTGCGAATGGGATAGTCGTGCAAGAGATTCCCACTACATCAAGAAAGACTGGCCACTCCGAAAGTCATTGGAGCCTGGGAGGAAAAGTGTTCAGCATCCACTACTTGTTGAATCAAGGAAGATTTTGTTACCACCCTTACACATCAAGCTGGGTCTGATGAAGAACTTTGTCAAGGCCATTAAGAAAACACAAGCAGCTTTCAATTACCTCCATGAAAAATTTTCATGGTTAAGTGAAGCTAAGATAAAGGAAGGTGTCTTTGTTGGTCCTCAGATTCGTGAACTTCTTCGAGATGATACATTTGACCATGCACTGCGTGGCAAGGAAAAGACGGCATGGAAAGCCTTCCAGTTAGTGGCAATAAATTTTCTCGGAAACAACAAGGCAGACAACTACAGCTTGTTGGTGGAAAAGCTCCTCAAGGCATATAAAAGCCTTGGTTGCAACATGTTACTAAAGATACATTTTTTGCACTCTCATCTAGATTTTTTTTCCACCGAACTGCGGAGCAGTGAGCGACAAGCACGGCGAGCGATTTCACCAGGACATTGCAACAATGGAGAAACGCTATCAGGGCAAATGGAGCCCATCAATGCTTGCAGACTATTGCTGGACAGTGACAAGAGATGCTCCATTTAATGAATACAAGAGACAAGCCAAGAAGCGCCGAGTAGACACTGAAGAGGACTAAACTATGTACATTATAGTTTTTTGCCTTTTGTTTCATAATAAATTTTATTTATATAACCCTTTTGCTGATTTTTAAAGTGTTACATAAACAGGACAGGTGAAATATTATCATATAAAGCAACCATAAACACATGAAAAGACCTAGGTTTACAATTTATGATTAAAACTCTACTATCTACAAAATATACATAGACATAAAATGTAAAAACTTAAATATCTTAGAAACAGTAGCCAATCAGTTGGTTTAATTGTCATATTTGAATTCAGCACATCAAAATACATAATAAATAGCACATTTTATCTCTGAAGCAGACGACTTCTCAAAAATTGTAGACCAGCGTTAATGGATCTTTCCTGTGATGAGACATTGATACTGAGATTTTCTGAACAAGCTCTTGCTAACTTCTGGATTTCTGTGCGAGAAGAATATCCTGAGCTGTCATCTGCAGCTTTGAAAGCCCTCATGCCATTTTCATCCACCTACCTGCGTGAAGCCAGCTTTTCAGCACTGATTTTACTGAAAAACGAATACAGGTCCTGTCTCACTGTTGAAGATGACCTCCATCTTTACCTCAGCCACACAGAGTCCCACTTCAAGGATTTGTGTTCATGAATGAAAGCTCACCCTTCCCATTAGGTACATATTTATTTTTATTTTTTACTACTGCATATAAAGATTGTCTTGTGATTGTATTGTGAATTAAAATATTTAGTGGCTACTTTTCATTGATACGGCCTTGTAATGCTGCTTTTTTTTTTTTTTTTTTTAAATACCAACTATTCTGAACAACACAGGGCACTGGGGTCGTGCAGTAATTTTTCTTGTCAGAAGGGGGTCGCGGTGCAATGAAGCTTGAGAAACGCTGGCCCAGAGGAATGGAGGGAAGAATTTCATGCTGGAGGACAAGAATAAGAGAAAGATGTGCAGGGAACAACCCAAGAAACTGTCAAGGGGGTGCAAAGACCACCTGGAAAGAAAAAGACACGCAGGAAAACGTTAGACATGATGCAGAAGCAAAAAGTTAGCTGGAGAACACTGCTGCACTGTGCTCACTTATAATACCCAAACCTAACTCTACAGTGAAGCCTGCTGAGAACACAGGAGATACCGGGAGCTCCCTTTACTCCCCAAACTGCAAGGGACAGATAGTTCCTATACCATTCCGTCCCTCAAGGCAACAAGAACAGCTGCAATCTCACCTACACATTTTGGTGACTCTACCTATACAAATGTGGTCACTCTGCAGTTTGACTATTTTTGCCCCATTTTAGCTGGTTTTTAAGTTTGCACTGTCTTGTGCATCAAATCAAATTGTGAGGATCTCTGAACTTGCTCTCACAGATGTTCTGCAAAACATCACCTACAGCCTTTCAAAAGGCTCCAAACCTTGTCATGATATATTACCACCTTCCTTTCAGTTTTCCAAATCCACACTCCAATTATACCCTGATTAGCTGCAGAATAACTTTGAACAACCTTTTTTCCTATCCAAGTGTCCAGTAAATGCATCATCAAGGTAGGGAAGAAAAGGTAAAGTTGGATTTCCCAAAACAGCTGGAACCAAAACATTATTGACCATAGTGATTTTGGGAGCAAAAGTTCCATTTTTCATTGCATAAAATGGGGGGTGAGTTTCTAAAGATCCTGACATCACAGACCGTTCTAAACTACCCCACATTAATATCACAAAATCAATCAGTGATCAATGAAGACTTGCATGACCAGAGAGCAGGGGTGGGCAAACTACGGTCCATGGGCCGGATCCGGCCAGCGAACTGTTTTAAACTGGCCCGCAAGCTCTAGCCGGGGTGCCGGGTGCGGGGGCCCGGACCCCACAGCTCCCAGAAGCCGCGGCATGGCCCCAATCTGAAGGTCAGGGGACGCTCCACACCTAGGAGCCGGAGAAGAGACATGCCCATTGCTTCCGGAAGCCACTTGAGAAAGCGCCGCTCGGAGCCTGTACCCAAGCCTCTCCCCACGCCCCAACCCCCTGCCCCAGCTGTGATCCCCCTCCCGCTCTTCAAACCCCTTGATCCCAGCACGAAGCATCCTCTCATCCCCAGCCCCACTCCAGAGCCCGCACCCCCAGCCAGAGTCCGCACCCCACCCCCAATTTTGTGAGCATTCATGGCCCGCCATACAATTTCTATTCCCCGATGTGGCCCTCAGGCCAAAAAGTTTGCCCACCCCTGCCATAGAGGAATAATCCTTTTTGTTCATGAACACTGAGGTGGGGTGGGTGGGTGGGGAGACAAATTACAGAAATGCAGAACCCATCAATGGCCCCTATACAATATGGGAACCCCAAGCATTCAAAGCTATTCAACCTCCTGTATACTGCTGATCTTTATGACCCATAGCAGCAGTACCCCCTCAATAGCAAGAGCACTTCCTTGACAACATACAGCTGACTAGCTATTAACAAAAAGGTAGCAATCAGGTGTGGCCAGCTTCCAAATGGTGATGGCCACATATCCTTGTGGAGGGAGACTCAGGTTGGTGGGCCAGTGATGCAGCTCCAAGGTGAGCTCTGCACAAATTTCCAGTGAACTGACCTTCCATATCCTGAAATTCTAGAACAACTGCTGGTCAACCCATGTCTGCAGCAATATGGTGATGGGTAATCTTCCATCTCCTTCAAGGTCACCCCTGCCTGTGAAATTGCCATTCCACCTGGAATACTCTGTTCATATTAGCAGTTGTAAGAATCACAAATGCTTTCCTCCATGCTGTCAAAAAGCAGCATGAAAACTTTTTGGAAACTGAAACAGTGTGAAAATGGAACTGACTAGAGAAAACCAGATGAATTATGGGATATTATGGAAAGAATCACGTGAGTTTGACCCTAAGATCCAGAACTGTAGCAGGTTTTGGTACATACACCAAATCCATCATAATAAATAATTAATAATATGTATTGAGCCTAGCAATGGATCATTGCCCACTGGGATACCTACCCAAAATGGAGCATTTATTTAAAAAAAAAAAGCATAATGTTGTCTAGATGTTATGATTCACAAAAGAATTAGCGTAAGCCATTTCAGACAAAGCAGTTCAGATGCACTCTTTCAATTAAATTATACCTGTCTTTAGGGCAGGAAAAAAAACCCAGCACAACGTTATGTTGAAAAACTTTCCCATACAGATATGGCATTCCAGTATCTCTATGCTTCCTAGCCAGGGAGTGAGAACACTTCCTTCTTCTGCCTCCAGTCTCACTCCCCAGCCATCTTGCACCTTTTATTTATATTGCTGCTCAAAGAGACCCCTAGCTAACCCTTTTCCTGCCTCCATGACATTTATATTATAAAGCTGCTTATAATATAGTTTTGTAATTTCCCATTTAAACCAACACCAATCCCCACTTCAAGATCACACACTGCAAGGCATTTCCTATCAAGACCAAAAGAATTAGAGAATTTGTAGGCTAATCAATTTTGGAAATATGAGCAGCCAAATGGCCATAGTTGGCTGAGCACAATCCTTTCAGCCATTGGGGGGCAATGAAGATAACTGACCCTTTCTCCCTCGTCACAAATCCTAGCGAGTGCAGCCCCTGACCTGCTGTGAGAGGTATCCAAGTTTCTATGTTCTGGATCCCTAGGGTGTTTCAAGCTCCTGAATCCTAAAAAGAGTCCACCCACTGCCCCAATCTCTGGGTCCATAGGAACATACTCATTCTGCAGACTTAACTCGTATCCCCCTCAGAGTATTGGAACGAACTGTCTAGATGCCCAGCTCCTCTTGGCACAACACTGATGGTTCAGATGCCCCCATACTTAAAGACACCCCTCTTTCAGAACTCCACCTGCCAAAGATGTAACACTTCTGGTTCCAATTTCCTGTGCACTCTTTTGATTCTTCCTTACAGTTAGTCTGGTTAAGCTCAAAATACACCTCTACCTCGATATAACGCTGTCCTCGGGAGCCAAAAAAATCTTACCACGTTATAGGTGAAACCACGTTATATAGAACTTGCTTTGATCCACCGGAGTGCACAGCCCTGCCCCCCCAGAGCACTGCTTTACCATGTGTAACGATGCGGTTCTGGCGGAACCCATATGAGAGTGGTAATTCAGGACAAATTGCTAAAACAGGGCAGTTACAGGCGACGGCTAGGGTTTTTCCATCTCTAAGGCAAAACAAACCAGCCAGACAGTGAAGACTTTGGTCTCACCCCACTGGCTAACCACAAGTCACACAAGCAATTCCCTAAGACACTCCAGTTTCTCAGTATCACCACTACTGCCACTCGTTATGGGGACAAATGGTTATGAAACCCAATAAAAGAAAAAAGGTTCTCTCGATCTGAAAGGACCAAGCCCCAGACCCAGGTCAATATACAAAACAGATCTTACCCACAAATCACGCTGTTGCCAATCTTTTAGAATCTAAAATCTAAAGGTTTATTCATAAAAGGAAAAAGATATAGATGAGAGCTAGAATTGGTTAAATGGAATCAATTCCATATAGTAATGGCAAAGTTCTTGGTTCAGGCTTGTAGCAGTGATGAAATAAACTGCAGGTTCAAAATCAAGTCTCTGGAATACATCCCCAGCTGGGATGGGTCATCAGTCCTTTGTTCAGAGTTTCAGTTTGTAGCAAAGTCCCTCCAGAGGTAAGAAGCAGGATTGAAGACAAGATGAAGGAGAGGCATTAGCCTTTTATAGTCCTTTCCAGGTGTAAGAACCCCTCTTTGTCCTTACTGTGGAAAACTACAGCAAAATGGAGTCTGGAGTCACATGGGCCAGTCCCTGCATACTTTGCTGAGTTGCAAGGCGTATCTGCCTTCTCTCCATGGGTCAGTTGTATAGCTGATGGTCCTTAATGGGCCATCAAGCAGGCTAGACAGAGCTAACACCAACTTGTCTGGGATGTCTCCCAGAAGCATAGCATATGTTTGAAATACAGACAGTTTAGAGCCAATATTTATAACTTCAACTACAAAATTGATACACACATATAGACAGCATAATTATAACCAGTAAACCATAACCTTGTCTTAGACACCTCATTTGACCCCCTTTATACAAGAGTTGGTGCCACTACAGGACTTTGGTTGCAACCATGTTCTATATGGTCCCAGATTGTATCAATAATGTCACACCACGTTATATCAGAATTCGTGTTATATCGGGTCGCGTTATATCGGGGTAGAGGTGTACATTCTAACACAGTTTCAGATACCTTTTAAGGACATGTTTCAGAGTAGCAGCCGTGTTAGTCTGTATCCGCAAAAAGAACAGGAGTACTTGTGGCACCTTAGAGACTAACAAATTTATTTGAGCATAAGCTTTCGTGGGCTTCAGCCCACTTCTTCGGATGCATAGAATGGAACATATATTGAGGCGATATATATACACACACACATACAGACAGCATGAACAGGTGGGAGTTGTCTTACCAACTCTGAGAGGCCAATTAAGTAACAGGAAAAAAAGAGACTTTTGAAGTGATAATCAAGATAGCCCAGTACATACAGGTTGATAAGAAGTGCGAGAGTACTTACATGGGGAGATAGATTCAATGTTTGTAAGAAACTGCTGAACTCGAATTGATATGCAAATTAGACACAATCAATTTAGGTTTGAATAAAGACTGGGAATGGCTGAGCCATTACAAACACTTAGTTTTGTGAGATCTTTTTGAAGTTTGTCACAGTCTGCTTTGGTCTTAACTATCTTGAGCATTTTAGTATCATCTGCAAACTTTGCCACCTCACTGTTTACCCCTTTCTCCAGATCATTTATAAATAAGTTGAATAGGATTGGTCCTAGGACTGACCCTTGTGGAACACCACTAGTTACCCCTCTCCATTCTGAGAATTTACCATTAATTCCTACCCTTTGTTCCCAGTCTTTTAACCAGTTTTCAATCCATGAAAGGATCTTCCCTTTTATCCCATGACAGTTTAATTTACGTAAGAGCCTTTGATGAGGGACCTTGTCAAAGGCTTTCTGGAAATCTAAGTACACTATGTCCACTGGATCCCCCTTGTCCACATGTTTGTTGACCCCTTCAAAGAACTCTAATAGATTAGTAAGACACGATTTCCCTTTACAGAAACTATGTTGACTATTGCTCAACAGTTTATGTTTTTCTATGTGTCTGACAATTTTATTCTTAACTATTGTTTCGACTAATTTGCCCATTACTGACATTAGACTTACCAGTCTGTAATTGCCGGGATCACCTCTAGAGCCCTTTTTAAATATTGGCGTTACATTAGCTAACTTCCAGTCATTGGGTACAGAAGCCGATTTAAAGGACAGTTTACAAACATTAGTTAATAGTTCCGCAACTTCACAATTGAGTTCTTTCAGAACTCTTGGGTGAATGCCATCTGGTCCCGGTGACTTGTTAATGTTAAGTTTATCAATTAATTCCAAAACCTCCTCTAGTGACACTTCAAACTGAGACAGTTCCTCAGATATGTCACCTACAAAAGCCGGCTCTGGTTTGGGAATCTCCCTAACATCCTCAGCCATAAAGACTGAAGCAAAGTATCCATTTAGTTTCTCCGCAATGACTATCGTCTTTAAGCGCTCCTTTTGTATCTCAATCATCAAGGGGCCCCACTGGTTGTTTAGCAGGCTTCCTGCTTCTGATGTACTTAAAAAACATTTTGTTATTACCTTTGGAGTTTTTGGCTAGCCGTTCTTCAAACTCCTCTTTGGCTTTTCTTATTACATTCTTGCACTTAATCTGGCAGCGTTTATGCTCCTTTCTATTTGCCTCACTAGGATTTGACTTCCACTTTTTAAAGGAAGTCTTTTTATCTCTCACTGCTTCTTTTACATGGTTGTTAACCCACGGTGGCTCTTTTTTAGTTCTTTTACTGTGTTTCTTAATTTGGGGTATACATTGAAGTTGGGCCTCTATTATGGTGCCCATGCAGCTTGCAGGGATTTCACTTTAGTCACTGTACTTTTTAACTTCTGTTTAACTAACCCCCTCATTTTTGCATAGTTCCCCCTTTTGAAATTAAATGCCACAGTGTTGAGCTGTTGAGATGTTCTTCCCACCACAGGGATGTTGAATGCTATTGTATTATGGTCACTATTTCCAAGCGGTCCTGTTATAGTTAACTCTTGGACCAGCTCCTGCACTCCACTCAGGACTAAATCTAGAGTTGCCTGTCCCCTTGTGGGTTCCTGTACCAGCTGCTCCATGAAGCAGTCATTTAAAGTATCGAGAAATTTTATCTCTGCATTTCGTCCTGAAGTGAAATGTTCCCAGTCAATACGGGGATAATTGAAATACCCCCACTATTATTGGGTTCTTAATTTTGATAGCCTCTCTAATTTCCCTTAGCATTTCATCATCACGATCACTGTCCTGGTCAGGTGGTCTATAATAGATCCCTAGTGTTATATTCTTATTAGAGCATGAAATTTCTATCCATAGAGATTCTATGGAACATGTGGATTCACTTAAGATTTTTACTTCATTTGATTCTACATTTTCTTTCACATATAGTGCCACTACCCCGCCTGTTCTGTCCTTCCGATATATTTTGTACCCCGGAATGATTGTGACCCATTGATTGCTCTCAGTCCACCAGGTTTCTGTGATGTCTATTATATTAATATCCTCCTTTATCACAAGGCACTCTAGTTTACCCATCTTATTATTTAGACTTCTAGCATTCGTGTACAAGCACTTTAAAAACTTGTCACTGTTTATTTGTCTGCCCTTTTCTGATGTGTTAGATTCTTTTTTATGTGAATGTTTATCATCTGATCTGGCCCTTACATTATCCTCCTCCATCCTCTGCTCCTGACTATAACCTGGAGATTCTCTATCATTAGACTCTCCCCTAAGAGAAGTCTCTGTCCGATCCACATGCTCCTCTGCAGCAGTCGGCTTTCCCCCATCTCCTAGTTTAAAAACTGCTCTACAACCTTTTTAATGTTTAGTGCCAGCAGCCTGGTTCCACTTTGGCTTAGGTGCAGCCCATCTCTCTTGTATAGGCTCCCCCCATCCCAAAAGTTTCCCCAGTTTCTAATGAATGTAAACCCCTCCTCTCTACACCATCGTCTCATCCACACATTGAGACTCTGAAGCTCTGCCTGCCTACCTGGCCCTGCGTGTGGAACTGGGAGCATTTCTGAGAATGCCACCATAGAGGTCCTGGATTTCAGTCTCTTCCCTAGCAGCCTAAATTTGGCCTCCAGGATCTCTCTCCTACCCTTCCCTATGTCATTGGTAGCTACATGTACCACGACCACCGGCTCCTCCCCAGCATTACACATAAGTCTGTCTAGATGTCTCGAGAAGCTGAATCAAGCACTTAATGAGACAACAGTAATCCTCAGGAGCCTTTGCCTCACTCAGAGTGTACACCTTGCATGCAACAGGGCATCCTGATAGTGCCAAACCAAATTATTCTAGATTATAGAATATTTAACCTATAGTTTAAGAAAGTATTTGAAATTCCATTAAAACACATTAATTGTACAATCTTATTACTGTGTTAAAAACTCAAAGAATCAGGAAATACCTGCATTAAGGGTGCATATGCCATTTTAATTTTACCTCTTGGACATATAATTTAAGACCTTATCATAATGTGTATGAAGATATATTAGTTCTCATATATATTTACTACAAACTTCTCAGATGCATTTTGAAAAGTGACCAAGGAAATGAGACATGCTGACCAATGCACATATTTTTTTAAAAATCTCACTTTGCAACAGCCCAGTAAACACTTGAACAATGTGACAAAGTTCCTCCTCTATGTTGGTGGGTCCTGCGCTTATTGGCGGATTTTCTTGCCTCAGAGATTCACCATGTGGGTTGGGGGAACAGCCCAGAGACCTTCCCTTCTGGGAGAACCCACAGTCCAGGTCAACTGGGAGGTTTGGGGGGGAACCCAGGCCCGCCCTTTACTCTGGGTTCCAGCCCAGGGCCCTGTGGACTGCAGCTGTCTATAGTGCCTCCTGTAACAGCTGCATGATAGCTACAACTCCCTGGGCTACTTCCCCATGGCCTCCTCCAAACACCTTCCTTATTCTCACCACAGGGCCTTCCTCCTGGTGTCTGATAACACTTGTGCTCCTCAATCCTTCAGCAGCACACCCTCTCACTCTCAGCTCCTTGCGCCTCTTGCTCCCAGCTCCTCACACTCCCACCACAAACTGAAGTGAGCTCCTTTTTAAAACCCAGGTGCCCTGATTAGCCTGCCTTAATTGATTCTAGAAGCTTCTTCATAATTGGCTCCAGGTGTCCTAATTAGCCTGCCTGCCTTAACTGGTTCTAGCAGGTTCCTGATTACTCTAGTGCAGCCCCTGCTCTGGTCACTCAGGGAACAGAAAACTACTCATCCAGTGACCAGTATATTTGCCCTCTACCAGACTCCTGTACCCCACTGGTCTGGGTCTGTCACAACAAGTTGGCAAGAAAACTCTCCAAAAATTTAATTGACACTGAGTATGCTCTATTCCAGAGATGTTGGGGGCTGAACAGGACTTTTCCTGCTATTGCGTTTACCAATCGTCAGGGGCTGCAGTGGTGCCAGGCACAGGAACTGACAGCAAAGAGAGTGTTTCTCTTCTGCTATTAATCCCCACCCACCACCACTGGTGGTGCCCAGGCAGCACAGAGAAGGAGCAAGCAGCCTGACAGGCATGCAGAGGAGCGAGGAATAAGGCGGGGGAACAGGACTGCAAGAGACGGAAGGCAGTGGGCAGCAGATGCAGAGGGGGGAAGAGGGCCTGGTAGGTATATATCAGTACAAAGGAGAAGGGAAGCAGAAGCCAAAATGAATAGGGGAACCATTCAGATGGACAGGGGACTGCTGCCCCCTGTGTGATCCTGGGGAGCCCTAGCCAAGCTGAAGGACAAGCTATAGTCAAGCTTCCCTGGATTGCAAGTGAACTACATGTCTGCCAACCTGAGCACAGAGGACAGGCTGTACTTGGTGCTCCCAACAGACCCCGGGGTTGCTTCAGAGCCCCACACTCACATGACAGCCATGACTGGCCTGAGGTGCTGTCAGTCACGACAACTCTGATTTGGAGGGAGCTTCCCCTGCCAAAGCCTGTGACAGGGAGCACCAACTCAAGGTGAGCAGGAAGCAGGACACCTCAAGGGAGTAGGACATGGAACAGAGAAACTCCCCCCCACCTCCGCAAACATCTCCCACTACAGACACAGGCCATAGACCTGTGATTGGAGGGAGGGAGAGCTGCTTAGTGGGCATGCTGCCAGGTGATTTGGGGGCAGCACAGTGGGGGGGGAGCAGTGCAGGTGGGGTTGGGGAAAGTAGAGGGGTGGGAAGATGCTGCCAGGTGGGGGACAATGCTGGGTAGGGAGTGCTGCCAGCTAATTTGGGGGTGAATAAGGAGATATTGGGCACTGCTGGGAGGCATAGGAAAATCACAACAAATGCTCACAAAATAAACTGCTTTTTGTAATTTGACCTTCAAAAAATTCTAACAGCTTACAGGGGCCTAAATAGCCCTGGAGCCCCACTGAAAGTTGCCTCTCTACTGAAATCCCAAATGGGATCCCTGGTGGATAGGTACAGAAAACAAAGATGATGGAATCGAGAGATTCAAAAGAGCATAAGAGGACAGAGGTAAGAACCAGAGGCTATGGGGAGGGGCATCAAAAGATACAGAGGAGGAACTGGGCAAGCAACAGGAGGAGTTGGGGGCGAGGGAGGTGGATAGGTGCAGAGGGGGACTCGAGCAAGAGGCAGGTAATGGGGGAGAAGTGGAGAAGAGAGGGGGGACAGGAATTGGGGTAAGGGATAAGGCAGAGGGGGACAGAGACAGTTTGGGGGAACAGAACCAAAACAGTCTATTACCACTAGAGTATACTCTCCTCTAGAACCTGGAATTGAGCCCAGGAATTCTCAAGTTTTACATTCTTCCACTGTCAGCAAACAGCTGTGAAATTCATTGGCAAAATGTGTGAGTATTATCCCCACACAGAAGCTAACAGCCTTCTACTGCTAACAGTTCTCAGTTAGCTCAAGTGGTAGAAGTCTATGTTGTGGATATAAAGGTCCAAACCCTGATCCATACTGTGGGTTGATATGGTTCCCCAAGATAGATTTTTTTTAAAAAAAAATTAGGAGACTACATCCAAAAAACGTACATTAACGTTGAGGTTGCAAAAATCCAGCACTCAAAAGTTAGGAAATGCCAGAGTTAAGGTTGTCTACCTTAATCTGGCTCTGTTGTGTGTAATAAACTGATCACATACTATCTTTACCATAGGAACGGTCCCTCATTCAGTGAATGGGAAGTTACTCAATATTTATTTTTAGCCTCCTTATTCAGTGTGTGGCCCCAGACTTTATTTAATACACACTATTCAAAACATGCATAAATACTCTGTATTTAAGAACTCATATGTGGTCATGTAATAAAAGACTTTCGTACACATGCCCTAGAAGCGATTAGGACTTTACTTTTACAAAATGACATCTATGATATTGAATTTCCCATTTTGTATAACTATTTACATTGTTTTTAGTTAGTGAATATTCAAAACCAGAAACACAAATTGTTGGATAAGTGTCATATTAAAATGTTTTATTTATTTATTTTTAAGTCACTCCCATGAAAGAAATCACAACAGCAACTATAATACAAGTGCTCACTACTAGAATCAGTAACCAAGCATTTTGCAGACACAACAGTTATTGTATCAGCACATGCACCATCTGTAATACATCAGATTATCTTGCACAATGTGGAAATATTCAGGTAAATCAATATTTACTGATTTACTACAATTCTACATTTTTTCCAAGACTGCATCTGCTGCTGTAGAATGCAGCACACACAACAGTAGAATATAAAAGCTAATTTACGTTCTGGACATGTGCGATACAGAACTTGCAAACACATTAATCATTTTTTTTCAAACATAAGAAATCGATTATTCTTTAATGAAAAACAACCATATGCCAAGTTTCATGTTTTAACATTTGGATGTTTTGAATTATTTCAATACTGCAAATTGCAAGATCTTGTTTAGAAAATAAAACCAAGTGAAAAAAAATTGGGCTTTGGGGTAATTTTATTTTTCTATTAACTTAAAAATAGCTAACCTGTTTTTATTTTTAAAAAACTTAAAATTTATTGTTGAGCTGGGATGAGACAAACGGAGTTTCAGCTATAAAATTAACATTCCTGACAAAATTACGAGCAACTGAAATTTAGAATGGACTGCCTTAAGCTTTATCATCATTCCTAATTATAGGAGAGCTGTGAGTTTGCTTTGTTTTGCAGGTTTGTTTGTTTTTTTTAAAATAATCTGTCGCTGTCTTTGCACATTTATTACATGAATGAATGGGTTACATGCACCTTTCGTGGCCTTACAATTTTCTATTACTCCTATATTTTAACTTCTGAAACCTATGAACTGAGTAAATGTGCTTAGTAAATGAACAAATTTGGGTATATGGCAATTTTTTACTAGACTTCCCCAATATATGAAGACTAAACTACGTACACTGAACATCAAACCTTAAAAATATGTTGAAATTATTTTTAAAAGACTTTAGAAGCTAAAGCAAAACTTTACATACAGTATCCTACTTTTTACATGATGGTTTTTAATTAGATGTATGAATCACTCATGGTTCCCGTCTGTGATTTATATGGTCAACACATAATAATGTACATAGTCACCAGAAACAATGTTTACAGTGTGTGTTTTCTATATAATATACACTTTCTACTGCCCCCTCAAACTATTGTTTTCATCGTTTGATCAATTTAACAGGCAGTTTTGGAGCAGTAAGATATTTGGGGAAGGAAGGAATGTGTCAAAATGGTCTCTTTTATCTGGCTGATGCATAATCAATGATCCACCCTCCACAGATGGCTATGAAAGCATCCAAAAATGCTTAGATGCGAGAGTTCATCATGTGCCATAAAATGCATTTTTTCCCTTATTTTTTTTAATTAGACTTTTAACATACACACACTCTCACACCCTCCTCCCTGATCACCAGTCCCTTCGGGGCTTAAGGGATTTTTGAGAATAAATAAGCAGATATATGTGAATAGTCAGAATACTGACCTCATCACATCTGCCACTACTATTTATGCATAGTAAGATAAGAGTACTATTGCTGATATTTCAGATGCAAGTCCTCCGAAAATTATACACACCTATTTCTAAGCAACAAAGCTAAAAGAAACCAGACAAATGGTTCACATGTGAATTCTATCAAGTGTATTAGATTTTAAATAGCTATGTTAACCGTCCCCCCATCCCTCCACACGTAGTGTCAACAGGTACTTAATTACTTTATGATATGGAAAGACAATAATCTAAACAGAAAATGAGAGAAAAGATTTTTGGCCTTAACCCAAGAATGCAGATAAACTATCAATAATATTGTAGTGCAAGATAATTACATAGCTGTAATAACAAATCGCCTTGTTGGATCAAAATTAGTACACCTCTACCCCAATATAACGCGACCCGATATAACACGAATTCGAATATAACGCGGTAAAGCAGTGCTCCGAGGAGGCAGGGCTGTACACTCCGGAGGATCAAAGCAAGTTCGATATAATGCAGTTTCACCTAAGATTTTTTGGCTCCCGAGGACAGCATTATATCGAGGTAGAGGTGTATCCATTTCCGCAAAACCTACTTCACTTGTCTATGATTATGCTCACTCTGTATGATTTGTTTGTATCTAGATAAAACAAAATTTAGAATGTCATAATTAAAACAAATAAAAGTGATTCTGGATTTTAAATTATTTATACTTTGTCTGTGCTTATGCCCCTAACGCTTCAAAGACACTCCCAAAAATTAATTGAACACTCAGATCAACACTCCACACTGTTGGGATTTTTTTGTCTGAGAAACTGTGCTATAGAAAACTTAGCACTCATTTAAAAAAAAAAAAAAAAACCACACACCCCCACTGGTTGCTATTCATTCCTCAGAATAAGTCATAAAAACTGGGCATACCCAAGAGATTCTAAAGGGAGCAAAATAAACAGTGTAATACATTAGTATTTCATTGATGAAGATTTGAATACTTTCTTGGATCAAGGAGTCTGACAGGAATTGCAGGAAGAAAAATAAAGTGTTTACACACACACAAAGCAAGGAACATGTTAAGATTTATTAAGACATGTTAAGGGGAGAAGAACAAAGGAAAGATTTAACTATGTAAGAAAGCAAACCTATGACGACAGAGAATATACTAACACCCCTATCTTGATGAAACCTGCACTCCCAACATCTGTTTTATCATCATATTTTATATCTCCACTAATCCTGCAGTTACAAAACGTCGTAATTCCCTTCTACCTGTCAAATACTCCACTTCCCCCTACCATGCAGCAGTATGACTGTCTTTTCTCTCTCTAGCACCCCAGACTGATTCTCTTTCCCACCTAAGAAAAGCCTGGTCTCCTTCCCATCACTCAAGTGAGAAAACAGTCATTACCCCTTTTACTCACAGCATACAAACGCTTCAGCTCTTGGCCCTTGGCCTACCACATTGGACCCAGACTTCTAAAATGCAATTTTAAAGTACTGTCAATGTTAAGTTCTGTGATATCCTAGCATTCATATATGAAATCAATGAGAAATCATTCAAAAAGTGGTCTCTTCTTGAAAATTAAAATGAAGTGAATTGCTAATTTTTATAATTAATAAAAATCTTATTTAATACTTCTCCATTTATGACATTGAAATTTCATTGATAAATAAGTCAATTTGCAGCAAAATTTAGATCCAGCTCACCACAGAATCCAATGCCCTAATTATTCCTTGTCCTATTTACTGCAAGTCCTTCACCTTCCTTTTCCTCTGAAAAGGAAGCAATGGTATTAAGTACTTTCTCCCACTCTTCCTTTTCTCATTATTGTGTAAAACACATTTTTGTTTGCTTCCTTGTTTGTGTACCAATGTATCAAGTTGGCACTCATTGTGAGCTCCCTTTAGTCATTGGCCCTGCAGCAATACAGCCAGGTTTTTTTAGAAAAATTGAAAGAATGGGCTTTTTTGTTTCATCTAATTTTTGACATTAACTCCAAATTACAACAATTTAAAATTAGGTCAGACATTTAACAGTTTCCCTTTTATTATGAGAGAAAACAGTTCCTTCTGTTCAAATACCACCTTTCTATACCTCCTCCCCTTGTTTCACAATTCCTGAAGTACAGAACCATCACAATTCTGGAGCTGGGGAAGCAGGCTACTGAAGTTCAAGCAGGGGTAATTCTATACTTAAAGCTAAGATTTTGTCATGGTTATTTTTAGCAAAAGTCACGGACAATAAACAAAAATTCACGGAAGCCATGACCTGTCTGTGACATTTGCTGCTGCAGCTCTATGGTTTCCCCCACCAACGTGGTGGCTGGGAGCTGTGGGGTTCCCCCTCCACCCACAGCAGCTGGAAGCTGCAGGGTGACCACATTTCCCAAAGAGAAACGGGACACCCCCAGCCACTTACGTGAGGCATCCCCCTTCCTCCGTGCAAGGCTGTCACCCATCGCTGGAACCCCGAGGAGGGCCCCCTCAGGAGTCTGTCACCTGTTGCTGGAACCTTGCAGGGGGCCCCCTTTCCCTGTCACCTGTCACTAGAACCCTGCCAGGGCCCTGTTGACTGCCAGGTCCAAAGTCCTGCAGCCCCTGGGGATGAAGCAGAGAATGTCACAGGGGACCCTGGAAGTCACAGATTCCGTGACTTCCATGGCCTCCATGACATAAATGTAGCCTTATCTATACTCCCTACGCATTCAGAACACTACTTTCGAGCAACTCTCTGTGGCAGTGAAGAGGTGGAATCTGTGGCTGCCTGGGCCTGCAGCATAATCAGCATGTCTGCGGACTACACAGATTAACTGTCCTAACTCCCCACGTAACTGCTGCGTAAGATTCTGCAGAGATCACAGCAGGCACGACCTTAAGTATTTTGCCAGCAGAGCAGAAGACATTTTTGGTGTCCCTGCACTTACCCTGGAACAACTAAGCTACAAAGGCCAGACAATCACAGAGCAAAACAACTCAAGCCACGTAGCATAACATTACACTGCCACCTGGAAGTTGATGCCCAAACACCCAGATTGCCTGCTCCTAGAGCCAGCCTGGCCACTAATCCCACGGGCTGCAACAGCAACTACAGAATGGATGGATGAGCAGCCTATCTATCTGCGTACTGGCTCCAGATTGAGGTAAAAAGAATATCACACCAACCTACCACCTCAAAGCAGATCTCTGTACAAACACAATTTAGGGGACTGAATAAGAATTTAGTCTAATATTATTTCTAACCTAGTTTTTATTAAATACATAATCTTATAAAAGTCATTTATGAAGGTTTAATATATTGTTTAAATTCAGGGGAGCAATGTGCATTTTCCCCCTATCTCCCAAAAGAATCGTCATTACTATTATAGAGAAGATACAGCTAAACATTCAGTAGCAAATATCAAGTTTTACTTGAAAAGTCAAAATACAATTGATTTTAATTAATGTTCTAGTCTACTCAGAGTAGAATTAGATGTATGACAAAGAAAGCTGAACTACGCGTTTCAGAAAAATTATGGCAAATCTTATCTAGGCATGGCAATATTACAGCATACTAATATTTACTTTTTCATATTTCCATTAAAATACAAGGAATTAAATTCCACATACAATGGAAAATAAGAGTAGTTAAAAGTATATTAACAAAGAACTGCTATTAGAAGAAGTGAAAAATGGGAAGTCTATATTTAACTTGGTGCTCAGTCATTAGAAAGGTGCCCCATAACGACCATATGTTACTCAAATATGTTATCACACCTACAATTTCATCATATGTCTCCCAAGAAATTAATTAGCTCTAACTTTTTCAACTTTGACAAAAATGTCTGCAGTAAGTCAGATTACTAGCTGTTACAAACATTTAAAAATTCAAAGCTTTCTTAACCTTTTAATTACTATCATTGAATAACATTTAGAAGGCAGATGTTCCCTTTTTTGCATAAGTATATTTTATTTTATATATAATTAGATTTATATTATATTTTTCAGATACAAAAAAACTCAGAAGAGTGTGATCACTTTATACATGACAGAAAGAAAAGTGCCTTACCTGGAATTCTCTCTCAAAGGAATGAATTCTAATATGACCACACAGTGTGATCACACACCTCACACATAAGATTCAGAAGCTGAATAACAATCTAGGATCCTCCAGTGAATCATTTGATCTTAAGGAGTCCCAACAATGTCAACTTCCAACTGCCAGTTTCTTTTCAGACAAGGAACGGAAAATCACGTAATTCCACCTCTCCAGGGTAGTAAATGGGATGGTATATGGATATACTACCTACAATATTTTGGAACCAATAAAATGCAACAAAAAAAGTCAGACCAGCATGGCAAAAAAGAATAAGTTAAGTGGGAAATGAAAAATGTTTATTTATCCAGCAATGGTAGCACAGTACTGTCCGACCTACTAAATATCAGTCATATGCACACCATTATATTTTCCATTATTCTATTTGTAATAAACCTGAAAAAATGTAGTCCAAAACATTTCTCAGCTCCAGGGTGGATAAAAATCAATTATTTAAAATAAAATAAATAAATAAAATTGGATTTATTTTTTTTTATTTAAGTCCAATTTTTTTGATAAAATGCTTTTTGAGGAAAAAACCTATCTAAGGATAGTTTTAATTAAGGTACATTATAGCTCAAAGATATCTCATCATGGAATAGGGATTATAAATTCTAATTCTATAGTATGAGACAATATATTCATGTAATGTTTAAGAAAAAATTGTAAATGAGTTCCAGTGGATTAGGGACCCAATCTTATGGGGTTCTAGGAGCTTTTGTATAGATTATTTAGGTTAACCTTTCTATCTTCCCAATAGGGCTCAGTATCTTCTAGACTGAGCACTATAAGAGATGCTTAGTTTTGCAATTCTCGAACAGTGGAATATCAGGGTTGGAAGGGACCTCAGGAGGTCATTTAGTCCAACTCCCTGCTCAAAGCAGGACCAATCCCCAATTTTTGCCCCAGACCCTAAATGGCCCCCTCAAGGATTGAACGCGCAACCCTGGGTTTAGCAGGCCAATGCTCAAGCCACTGAGCTATGCCTCCCTTATTAACAGCAAAAAGGTTTTTAAATAAATAAATAAATAATATATGGAGGTGAGAAATAACAGACCTCAACCCTATTATCCCGCTGCAAATTTGTGTACCCAGAGTCAATCCCTTATTTCTCTCTAAAAGTGCAAAGTTTCAAAAAGTTCAATGAATAGAAGATTGTTGGGGGCGGAATAGATCTGGACAAGGAGAAGAAGTCTGGAGATAAATGTGAGAAGGGAAGGACAGGCAATAGAAACAAACGTGAAACTGTTTGAGCAGCATATTCCAGAAGTCTTGAGGTCTTTCTGAGTGTAGCCTTCATTGATTTGAGATCTACCATACCATTCTCTCACTAGAAGGGAAAACCTATAATGGCAGAAGGCTGGAAAAGAGACCCAGTTTGGGGATATTTTAATGAAGTTCCTCTACCTGTGGGTAAGACAGGCATGTGTGCAAAATGCAACGAAAAAATGCAAGGCCTGACTGTCCGAATGAAACAACATCATGAGAAGTGTTCCTTCTCAGGAAGAAGCTGCGCTGAAGAGGATGAAAGGAACGTGTATGAACATTCAGGATCTCCAGGTTGGTAAACTTTTTTATTTCCTACTTCTTTATTACGGACTGCCTGTCTTCCTTCTGGACTATTCTTGAATTCTCATGTTTGAGCAAAAAATATAGTTGTTACTCTATGGTACTATCATTTTAGATGCAGAAATAGGCAGATCTTCCTTTTACAATTTCACCTTTAAAGTAGTGCTGAGTGTCAGTGAATGCAATGAGTAATTTAAAAATAAACACGGTACAAACGATTCAAGGAGTCAGTTGTCAGTTATTGGGGGATCATACAGAGTATGGGGGGATGTTTGTTATATTGGGGTTGACAGCACACATAGTAAATACGAACTGTAGAGTCCCCAATTGGGGGGGAGGGCGGTGGGCGAAATAAAGACAGTTAATAATCGGTGAGGGTCAATCATTCACACATGGGGCACAAATAGTCATGGGCACAAGTAGGTGGGTTGGATGGTGGAGATGGGGCGACCCTCACGGGGTGGGATCCAGGGGAAAGAAGCCCTGCAGGGTGGGGGGGGTTGATAGGTCCCATCCCCCTTGCGGGCGGGTGAGGTCTCCCCAGCTCACTCCTTGGCATTGACGGTGGCCGGTGAGGTTGGGTGGGTTCAGGGCTCAAGAGATGAGGCCCATTGGGGGGTGGGGGGTAGATAGGCCACTTCCCTTTTGCCAGTGGGCAGGGTCCCCTTGGCACACACTCGTTGTCGGCGGTGGTCGATGGGGTTGGGCGGGTTCAGGGCTGGGGCGAGGGGGAAGTATGGGACCCCTCCCCCTTCCAAGTGGGCAAGGTCTCCCTGGAAGCGGTCAGTGGGGTTGGGTGGGAAGGGGCCCAGGGGGTAGGGTCTCTGCCCCCTTGTCGGTGGGCGAGGACTCCCTGGCTCGCCCTTGGCATTGGCGGCGGCCAGTGAGGTTGGGTGGGCGGATTCGGGGTTCAGGCCCAATGGGGGGCGGAGGGGGTGGTAGGTCCCTTGTGGGTGGGCGAGGTCTCCCTGGTTTGCTCCCGGAGTTGGTGGTGGCTGGTGAGTTTGGGTGGGTTCGGGACTCGGGGGGTAGGGCCCAGTGGGGGGAGGAGGGGAGTTAGTGAGTCTCTTCTCCCTTGCAGGTGGGTGAGGTCTAAACGGTTCGCTCTTGGTATTGGCGGTGGCCGGTGATGTGTTCCGTGTAAATGTCCCGGGACCAACGGATAGTGTCTGAGACCATCAGGCGTCTCATGAGCCGTGCATAGTGACGGCCCACTCCACAGATCCTCAGCACTCTCTCATTGCATGGGTCCCAGGCGCCCAGGGCCCCGACAAGCAGGGCGTCGGTGTGTACCTCATATCCCTTTGACCGCAGGGTGTCAGCCAGGGGGGCATATTTTTCAAGCTTGCGGGCTCGGGCTTCACGGAAGGCTGGGGTCCTGTTCTCGAAGGGGATCGTGATGTCGACCATGATGACCTTTTTCCGGACCTCGTCCGTGATGACGATGTCTGGGCGCAGCAGGCTGTCGGTACCAGGGACGGTGCGATTAACGGCGACTTCCCCCAGGCGTGGGTCGATGGCCTTCACCAGGCGATCCTGGACGGCGTTGTGCCGCAGCTGCCAGGCTCTGGCATGGGGCTTGCAGCTGCACAGGACGTGGGGTAGGGTTTCGGTCACGTACCCGCACTTCCTGCAGCGCTTGTCCCGGTTCCCGTGGCGGACGGCTCCGTTGAGGGGGACGCAGTTCAGCCGGGCTCGGTGTATGAAGCGCCAATCGGCGAACCGGGTGAAGCTGCCCGTGGGGAGGAAGTGGTTGCTAGAGTCCCACTTGCTGGTCACCTCGAAGGCCTTACCCTGGTCAGGTTTTTTCTTCAGGGTGTCTATGTAGAGCGCGTGGACGGCGGCCTTCAAGGATCTCTCGAGCATGCCTCTGGCTCCGGGGGTGATGACAGTGTTGTCCTCCGACTCGGTCCGCGGTATCAGTATTCCCAGTTCCCGGCGTTCCTCGTTCCACACCCAGCGACAGCCCAGGCGTTTAACCAGTCGGCGAGTGGCATTGCGGGCGCGGGACCACAGCGAGGCGATATCACCTCCGTCGCGGGCGAACTCACCGTCTAAGGAGCCGCTCAGGAAGGTGGCCACGTCTCGGTCAGAGGGAGGTCTTCCGATACGCTTCTCCACAACGGTGCGCAGGGCAGTCGTCGCGATGGACCTCACCTTGGCATCGGGGCACGTCAGGAGCCGGAAGGCGTGTGTGACGACGGCGATGTCACATAGGTCTCCCATGCGGGGGACGTTGGCACCACCGTGCCTGTGTGCGATGTAGATGAGCTCATTGCTGGCTCTCTGGGGCAGGGATAGCCAGCTCTTGACCAGCTGCCGGATGGAGTTGTCTGCCCTGTTGAGAGGCACCTTAGCCACAGCGGATCCCCTCAGGACGAAGGCGATGCGGGGGATCAGGAAGGTATTGAGGGCGTTGATTTTCTGCCATGGGGCCAGCAGGGATGCGTCGATTTTAGTGGCATCCAGTAGAATCTCCCGGATGGTGTCCTCGGGGGTCTGCTGGACGCGGAAACCCGTCGGCGTCCCGAGGTGCTGGTATGCCTGCCCCTCCGCCAGGGGGATGACGGGCTCCCCCTGGATAAGAAATTCCGTCTCCAGGACCGAGTCCCGTACGCTCCCATCGATGTGGAGGGATGCGCACTTCTTGGAGTTGAAGCGGAGTCCTGCCCAGTCCGCGACTCTCCCGATGGTGTTGAGCATGCTCTGGAGCCTCTCGTGGTTGTCTGCAATCAGGACTAGGTCGTCTGCATAGGCCAGGACGTTCACCCTCTCGCCGTGTAGGTCGAAACCATCGGCGCCGTTGGAGATCGCCCGCAGGAGTGGCTCCATGGCGAGGTTGAAGATGATCGGGCTGAGGGGGCAGCCCTGCTTCACACCGCTGTGGATCGGTATCTCGGCGGTTTCCCCTTCCACCGAGCGGATGGTGGTGCTGCAGCCCTCATACAGCTCCCGGACGAGGCGAAGGAAGGTCTCCGGCATCCCGAACTCCTGGAGTGTGTCGAAGATGTGGTGGTGGGGGATGGACCCGAAGGCGTTGGCCAGGTCGAGCCACGCTATGGCACACTGCTTCCGCGCCCGTCTGGTTGTCTGAATGACGGTTTGGAGCAGGAAGTTGTGCTCGTAGCACCCCTCTGACGGCATGAAGCCCTTCTGGGCAGGGCTGATGGCCCCCCCGGCCGTCGCCCACTCTGTGATTCTGGCTGCAAGGCAGCTGGCGTAAAGTTTAGACATCGTGGAGCAAAGGGAGATGGGTCTCCAGTTGCTGGGGTCGTCACGCTCTCCTTTCTTGTGAATAAGGACGGTCATGGCCTTCTTCCAGGAGGTGGGGGTTTGGCTGAATTGCTTGCAGAGGTTGAATATACTGGAGAGCACAAGGCAGCCAGGGTCACGTCTTTTCAGGAGGCTGTAGGGGATACTGTCTTTTCCAGGCGCTGTGTTCTTAGTTCTGGAGAGCCTGGCCATCACCTCTTTGGGGGTGAAGTCGGCCTCCAGGCCCTCGGAGTCTGAGATGCGGGGCAGGGGGGTGGAGGCACTCCGGGCGCGGCGCGTCGTTCCTGGGCACGCCGCCGAACACCCCGCGGAAGTAACTGTGGAGGCGTTCGGGCGGGATCGCGCAGTAGGACGGGGGCCCGTCGAGGACCTCTCTCACGGCCTTGAGGCGGTTAGTCCGATACAGCTTCTGGATCCTCGATGCCGCTGCCGGGTCGTAGCGGCGGCTGGTGTTCCTCCGTCCAGCTTCCCTCGTGTTAGTGTCACGGTGGGGGGGGGCGCGTCTGGGGGCAGGCCGGGTGGTCTCCTGGTTCGGGGTTCTGCGGAAAGCGATCTCCGCGGCCAGCTCCTGGGTGAGCCTGTTGACGCACGAGTCGAACTCCGCAAAGGAGGCAGCTGTTTGGAGCTCCCCGATCCAAGTGGCCTGCCAGGGCGTGGCCGGTCTAGCCGCCGGTCGCTGGTCCTCGGGTCCCTCTGTCGGCACGAACGGCAGGTTGGCTGCGTGGTCGACAGGGTGTCCCGCTTGTGGATCTGGAGACTGCACCTCTGGGTCCTGGGGCATAGCCGCCGGTGGAGAGGTGTTGTTGTCAGCCGTTGGTGGGGTCCGGATCAGGTCGGTGGGGGCACGGGTGGTGGCAGGACCTCCGTGTGCTGGTGTTGACCGACGGGTCGCTGTGGGAGCGTGCGACCTTCTGGCGGTGGGGATTGGCCTGGTGGCGCCTGGGGCTGTGGCGGACCGTCGGGCGATGGGGGGCTGGCGCTGTGGACTGGCCGTAGTACTGGCTTCTCTGGCACCAGCAGTTTGCGGAGTGAGCTGGGGAGTGGGCCCCGCAGCCTCAGCGGTTGGGGTTCGCGGTGCGGGCCGCGGGGTCACGTCGGCTCTTCTGGTGTCCGGTGCCCGAGGGGTGGTCTGTGAGCCAGCATCAGTTCTACCGGGGGCAGAGTTTTGGGCGGCCACACCTGGCGGGGCACTGGCCCTGCGGGCGATGGGGTCGCGCTGGTGGAGCGCCAGGAGGGCACTGAGGCGCCTCAGCTCCGAGAGCTTCCGGGAGACCTGGGAGGATGTGATGGGTCTCCTGCCGGTAGGGGCTCGGTTGGCGTTTCCCTTTGCGGGGGGCGACGTCTCGGTGGTGGGGCCCTGGGCCACTGGCTCGGAGACTGGGACGGGATACGGGGTAGCGGCTGGGGGGGGCCCCCGGCTACCTCGTGGTGCAGGAGCAGCGGACCGGGGCACAGAGGAGCGGGAGGCCGGAGCTGCCGCCGCACGGGGTCTCTTGCAGCTGACCTGGTGTGCCTTGCACTTCTTCTGAGTTTCAAAGGGCAGGCTGCAGCGGGCGCAGCTGAAGGCGACGGATTTGCCGTGGCATCTCTTCAGGTGCCTGGTGACTCCCCCGAGGAGGTGGAAATGTCGGGGTGGCAGGCAGATAGGGCAGAAGAGCGCATCAGCAGTGAGGGGGTATGCCAGTAAAATGGTGTCACCGTCAGTCCCCTGTGGGGTGGGGGTCCCAGAGGTCGGGTGGGTGACCTCAGTAGGGGCGACTCTGCTGAAGAAGAGGAGTTGGCTATGACATGGACATCCAGCAATCATCCCTCTATAATGCCAACTATAATAAACTTCAGAGCTAAGGGTGAACCATTCAAAAAATATATGTATGCTGATGATGTTTTAAAGAAAGTCACAAGTGAACTGGGGGAAGTCACTCAAGCACTTGGATTCAGAGACTGTTGAAGTGATAATCTCACTTTTAACAGCAGCAGCTTCTTCTGCCAGTGTAGAAAGAATATTTTCTTCCTTTGGACTAATTCATTCCAAAATTGAGAAATCGTTTGGAACCTGAAAAAGCAGGAAAGCTTGTTTTTCTTTTCCAGATGAAGAAGGCGACTGAGTTATCTTCAGAAGCCAATATTTTATGTTTCTCATGTTGACCTGGGTGACGTAGTCTATTTAATTTTTTTTTTAATATTTCATTTAACTATTTTAGTTAAACAATTTTAACAAAAACAAACCTGATTTTAAAAAACTTGAATGTTTAACTAAATTCAAAAATTCATATGCTTGTTTTGTTAAAATATTATATGTTTGCTGTTGAAGAAAAAAATCCAGAATACATAACACTGTTGTTTTAGTTAAATAAAACAATTTAAATGTCTGTCTAGTGATGCTCTCCTCCTAATACAGTATGGCAAGAAAATCCTCCAAATATTAATGATTAACCTGTTGAATTGGAGAACCTCCCAATGGCTTCATAAATATCTGTTTCAATTACCTTTGGTAAATGAAATAACTAAACATTCATTCATTTTCTGATATAGCTGTAAAACTAATATGAAAAGTTTTCAAAATAAATAACTGTTTAAAAATATATAGTGTGTACCTTCTAAAAATGAAACCTACATCTCTCTCTGAGTTGTGAAGAATATGTATTAAAGTTATAAAAACCAACAAGAATTCACTTTTATGTAGAAATCCATGATTAAATCGAGTCTTCCTGACGAGTGATTTAAATCATGACTTAAATCAATTTGATTTAAATCAAATCCACCCTGCTCAGCTCTAAAAAATATATATAAAACATATCCAATAAATCAGTAAGCTCAGAATAAGAAGAACATGAATTTTTATTTTAATTCAAAACAATGAAAATCTGTAACTGCTTATGCATAAGAGTGGGTGAGGGAATATATTTTATTGGACCAACTTTTGGTGATATACAAGCTTTTGAACTTACACAGCTCTGGAAACGACATATCCTACATTACAGCAAAGCAGCTATGCTGCTGTAAGATTTCAGTGTAGACACTATGTATGCCGATGGGAGGGCTTCTCCTGTTGGAATAGATAATCCACCTCCCCAAGAGGCAGTAGCTAAATTCATGGAAGAATTCTCCCATCAACTTAGTGCTCTCTACGCCAGGGGTTAGGTTGGTATAGCTATGTCTCTGACGGGGTGTGGATTTTTCACACCTCTGAGACACATAGCTATACTGATGTAAGCTCCTAGTATACACCAGTCCATACTCGAGTCTCAAGTTGGAACATATTGTTTAGCATAAGTAGTTAACACATATTTCAAGGAATAGCCAAGGTGAAGTGGCCTGTTAACATCTCTCCAGTCATAGGGGGGAAATGGAAAGAAGGGGAAAAATTAAAATAAGGGCAGCTGGGTAGGAAGCAGTTAGTGGGCTATAGACTGTTGTAAAAAGCCATAAATCCAGTGTCTCTATTCAGTCCATAATTTTTAGTGTTCAGCAAAGTTGTGAATTTATGCTCCCAGATTCACCTTTTGAAGGTACCTTGTTTTCCAGAGTGAGTTCATTCAAGCACATAGTGATTGTCCGGTTTCACCCACATAGCTGTTATTGGGATGTATACCATATGTTGTGACAGGCAGGTGTAGCACCCATGGATCCTGAAAAGGTATGTTGGTCATTGTAGCAGTGGAGATATCTATAAAGGTGTTGCATCTGTTATCGCAACATGTGGTGTACCTCATTCAGTGCACTAAATGCCCCAACAACAACAATGTGGGTATGACATTCCAGGATGCAATCCAGACCAATGAGGGGCTGTCACCCCTGCCATGAAAACCTGGATGCCTCACAAAGATTTGCTGCTGTAGCTCCCACCTGGGCCGCTCACAAACAACCTTCCAGATTGCAGCTCACACCCTGAACATGCAGTCTGCCAGCCACAAATCAGTTACACTCTGACTTCTACTAGCATTGGTTACCATTTGCAGGGTGATCCCAACACACACCCAGTCTTAGATTTTCCCCCAAAATGTGTGTTCTGCACTGCCCAGTCCTCTCCTGGGTCAGTTGCCCTGCTAAGGGGATCAATATACAACAGTTCACTACCCTAAGTAAGTTGACAATACTGAATTAGTTCTGATTAAAGAACAAGTTTATTTAACGACAAGCAGATAGGTTTTAAGTGAGTACAAGTATAAGGCATTAAAGTCACAAGAGAAATACTGTAAAGATAAAATGCTTCCTAGTATTAAAACTTAAACTAGACTTGGTTCAAGATGAAATACCTGATCACATGTTTCAGTGACATTTCTGATCAAGTCCTCAAGACAGGATCTGCTCCCAAAGTCCAAAGGCTGTTTCTTTTATCTTCTCAGGTGAAAGAGAGAGTGATGGATAGGGAGAGAAAACTTCGGGGTGTTTTGCCCCTCACTTTTATAATTCAGTCACCCTTTGAAAATACTTTTGCCTGAGGGCTATCCCTAGATCAGGGGATCGGGGTGTGGAAGGGGGTGAGGGCTCTGGATGGAGGTGTGGGCTCTGGGGTGGGGCTGAGGATGAAGGGTTTGGGGTGAAGGAAGATGCTCTGGACTGGGATCGAGGGGTTCAGAGGGTGGGAGAGGGATCAGGGCAGGAGGAGGGGTTTGAGGCATGGGAGGGGCTCAGTGGTGCAGGCTTTGGGTGGTGCTTACCTGAAGCAGCTCCCGGAAGCAGCGGCATGTCCCCACTCTGGCTCCTACGCGGAGGCGTGGCCAGGCGGCTGTGTGCTGCCCCGTCCGCAGGCACTTCCCCTGCAGCTCCCATTGGCCACAGTTCCTGGCCAATGGGAGCTGTGGGGGCGGCGCTTGGGACAGGGTCAACGTGCGTAACCCGCTGGCTGCACCTACATGTAGGAGCCAGAGGGGGACATGCCGCTACTTCCGGGAGCTGTGCAGCGTCGCAGCACATGTGCGCGGAGCAGCCCCCAACCCCACTCCCCGGCTGGATTGTCCCTTGCCCTAAAGGAACTAGAACTGTTCCTGATTCTTTCGAGCTATGGCAACATGAAAGCTCTCCAGGGCCCTTCTCTGTCTGTCTCTGCTATGTCTGCAGTGCCACTCCCCTGCCCTACCAGAAGAATGGTTTCCCTGTGAGAACTGGAATGTCTTGGCAAGTCAAAGGCAAGTCTAGCATTATATTTCACTTCTCCTTTGAAGGACCCTAGGAAGTCCCCCCACATAACAACTGTGCTGCTGAAGGCCACAATACTGATACTTTTAACCATCTCTGGAATGCCACTGTTACAGCCCCCTTCCTTTAGAAAATTTAAGACTTACGAGGAAGGAGCTAAAAGTAAAAAATGTTAAGATACCTGCAGTACTGTTATTAAAATGTTGCACTGTTTACAATGCATCAAAGGACCAGTTTGGGGTGGAGTTCAGTTCCTTTCAGGGATGACATAGGTTAGTAGTTACGTATTTCTTCTTTAACAGCAGGCAGTCATTTGGATAACACAGCTATACTCAAGGTACAGATCTGTCTCATCTTACGCTGGGGTTATGTTCCGCGGTCAGCGCATAAAGCGAAAACCGCGTATAGTCAAAATTACATTGAGTGTAATGTCAGGCGGAATCGCCCGCACTACAGGAACAGTACTTAAATTGTTATTTTTCTTGTTTTGTTTTTGCTGACCACATAAAGCTGAATTCGTGCATGTTAAATGCGCGTTAAGATGCGATAGACCTGTACTGGAATAGAAACGAGAAGAGGCTTTTCCAGTCCTCTGGAGGACACCCAGCCATCTATGCCAGAGAGATGTTTCTGGTAATGGTCACCCTCCACATATTGCTGGGTGGAGAGGTTTAGTGAGCTATGCAGCTGGATCAAACACATTTGCCCTGCCGTTAAACCTGAAGAACAAGCTTGAATTTCTGCTAGACGAAAAATGTGCTGAATTTTGGGAGGCAATTCAAGAGGAAGCTGAGTGTATTCTTAGCTAGCAGATGGAGTTCCCATGGAAGAATCACAGAAAACTTCCGCCCACCCCCTAAATTCCACTGCATCCCCCAAAAGTCCAACCCCTGTGTCCAGCGAACCGCACTGAAAGGGACAGGGAAACAGTCACACCACAAGTGTATTTTCTTCCCTGAACTTTTGAATGAACACCACAAGCCAGTCACCTCTCCACTGCTATGGGACATGGCAATGTATCTGTGCAACTGCTGTAGCAGATGCTTCACCCACACGCACTGTTCTGGAGTGGCTCAGCACAGGGAGAAGACAAACATCGGGCACTGGGAACAGTAATAAACACTGGAAATGGTCACATTCCTCGGACAAACAAACAATTCCCTTTCCTGGACCTACACAGGCCTGCACACAAGAAACCAACCACCCCTGCCGCACATCCATGTGGCTCTCATTCATATGGGGAAGGAAAAGCAGAGGAGATAAGGGGGAGCTGTTGGATCCTTGTATATCCATAAGTGTCAAAAATAGTTCTTTCCCCAACCAGCGCCTTTAAGAACCAATCCCACCCTCCCTCCATCTACACACCCAAGGACTATCACTGCCAGAGTGCTGGTCAAGAAATGCCCAGACACAAGAGCATACTGACAGGTCGTTTGCAATGAGGTATAGCTTCCTATAAATGCTTTACAGGGTTCATGAGATTTCAGTAAAATCACTGGTTTACAGTAATGTCCTGCTTGGGGACCATGTCAGGATAGAGTGGGGGAATGGAAGGCACAGAGGTGCACCAACTTCAGGCATGTATTAATGTCATCTCTTGCTCCAGTAATATGGGGGGAAGCGATTATGATTTACCAGCCTGAGGTTCTAGTTCCTGCAGCAGCTTGGAGTCCTCCTCAGGCTCCTTGGGGGGCGGGGGAGGAAAGGAGCTTCCTCAACTGGGTCTGTCCAGTAGAGATGTAGAAACACATATGCCTATCCTCTCGCTCTCCTGGGGCTTCCTTTGAGGTCCGTGTAGCCTCCTTGCCCTGCCCCTGATTGGCATCCGGTCATACAATGAGGCCAGCAGAGTTGAGGAGGGGATCGAGAGGCTTTTCAGGCTCCATACTCTCAGCCCTGAGGAGTGCTTGGTCCACCTCCTCATTGCATGGGCATGTGCTAGGTACCCTCCCAGAGAGATTATTGGCATCCTTCACCTTCCAGTACAGAAGCCTGAGATACTTCATATGCTCCCAGCTCTGGGACTTAGTCCAGTGAATGCCCACCACCTCCAACTTCCATGAAACTTCCTGGCACGGGTATATAGTCTTGCTTCTGCAGACGAAGTCATGGAGGACAGTGTACTTTGAATCACAGCTTGATCAGTACCTAAGTGTGCTCCAGAGACGGGGCAGCAGCCCTTGGAACATGATCCATGATCGCTGTACTGATCAATAGCATTTACAGAAGAACTGATATGAAGTGCTCAGACAGGTCGTTATTACCACTGGCAACGGGGGGCCAGGGACCTTTTATACCTTTGGATAAGAATCAGGCAGCAAAAGGATCAATGCATTGTGGAAATAGCCTTCGAGGACTATAGATACCTGTGACCTGGTACAGGCCCTTTACCCCATCCACGCTGCACTGCAGAACAGTTATGGGGCCATGAAATAGAGGAGGCATGTACATACCCACACTCCTTCTGAGTGCTAGCTTTCATGCTGTGCACTCTCCTTCAGGAATTTGCTTCAGGGCTTCAGATGTGGACAACAGGGGGGTTATGGCAGAACAATGCACGTGTAACCATGTACAATCACAAGTGCAGACACAGTCTAAGAGTATGAAAACAAGTGACATGAAGAATGAGATTTATGGATACAATCACATATGTACAATGTGTACACATATATACAACTGCAAATTTTTCTGATAATTATAAATATATTAAGTGCCAGCTATTTCCACCTGCCCCTCAAGTAATTATTAATAGTCTGATTTCTGTAGGTGGACCTGGAGAGAAGATTTACAGGACAAGTGGACAGTTGGTTTGCATATTTATAATGTTTTTCCATGGGAGTTCTAACTGCATGTAAAAATCATTTCAAGTCCACTTGTGTCATTCATATGGTCACCAAAAATAAAAACCAAAACAACAATCTAGTTTCCATTTCTGCAATCAATGAGGCTCCACACAGGTAAAAGGGTCTGCTGCACAAATCAACTGCCACATCAGGTGAGTAAAGAATATGGTCTTTGTGATCCACACTTTTATTGCCACCTCTTAAACTATATACTCAAGTACATAATACTTCCTGGTAATTTTAATCTTTTCAACAATTCATTTTAAAAATATATTCATTTCTTAGATCATGTTTCTTATTATACAGTTGATTGTACAAAATATTACATGCCAATTACTGCAAAATGTGAAGCAATCACTTCATAATGTTTTGTATTATATTCTTATTCCCAAATGTAAAGGAACAAAGTAGATCTAAGAAATGTTCATTTTGAAAAACTAAATACAAAAAACATTTCAAACCTAACAAGAAACACAATCCATGAGGGAAAATACAGCCAGAATTCAGATTTGAGAAAAACCTCACCATGAGAAAAACTTAGAAAATATTGAGCATCAAATCAAGCCCTCTAATGCCAGTAAGCCATATTTATAGTCCACACATAATCCATATAATAGCTGTTCATAAATTTATATATATAAACAACTCCATATGGCTGCTCTGCATATCACCAGTATGGGAACTAATCTAATGCTGTCTACAACTGCTAATGCACCTCTGACTGAACGAGATTTAACAAGACCTTTCACCCCCCTGATATTTGTTAACCTTCTAGCTCAATGAGTTTTCTTCATAATGTATACATGTTCCAATAGTATGGTGCTGTATTTCAGCAGATCTCTCACTCAGACTATCTGTTCTGTGCAATTTGACTTTAATACACTAAAAAAGCGTTCTTAAATTAGTTCACTTTAAAATTAAATTAAAACCAAAATCAGGGTCTTTGGTTCATCACCCAGGTTACAGAAACAGACTGCCTCATTATTAAGTAAAAACAGTAGTTCACAATATCACGGATATTACCATGGTAATACCAGGGTGACAAGTTAAAATCTGTTTTTGGTAAAAACTGCTTACTTTCCACAAACATATAGATTACATTCTCTTTAGAGTGGACCAACTAGGGTTGGTCAAAAAAATTCCAATTTGTTCAGTGAACACTGAGCATTGTATCTGTTTGTGCATGTTCTGCCATCCTTCACAGGCAAACAGGGAGTCTAGTCATTCTCAAGCTTCATCAGATATACTACTGTTACTACTGGTTCTGGGTTGTTAGGTGCATTTGATGAGCATTAAACGTGATGCTCCTAGGATACAAATAAACTATCCAGAAGTTGTATTATTCTATTTGAGGAAAAGGTAGATAGTGATGTTTCCACAAGCATACAGAGGAAAGTTTTGCTAGAGTCATCTTTGTGTTCGCCTAAATAGTGGAGCAATATGAAACACTTTACTAAAAGTTTCCAAACTGCCCCAGTTAAATTCTGCAGATGTAATTTCTTTTGTAGCAATCAGACGTCACTTGTTATTTCATATCCTAATCAAAAGGGAAAAAAACAAAATAATTTGCTTACTAAAGACACTATCAGCTTTTTTCTTAAAAAAAAAAAAAAAAAACTGTCGTCTTTTTAGCCCTCTTCCTCTCCCACTTTCTATTCCATTTAAATAGCTAATGACATCAAAAAGCAGCTGTACTGCATTCAAGCAGAGACAGAAAAACAACTGTATTAGATCTTGCCAGAGTTAATATAAAAAGTTTATACTTAATTAAAATTCTTAGGATAGTGTTATGAATATTTTAAATGATGGTTCATTTTGGGGTGTAGTACTTATCAAACTAATGGATACCTTTCTTTTTATAATTTTAATTTAAAAATATTCTGGTGCTTTATACAAAGTGAAGAAAACAGTCAAAAAGATTTGGTTGCCTGTTTTGCACCTGCACTCTTCTATTCCAAAAATGTTATTCATATTAACAGTTTTACCAAAATCTCTTGAGGGCACAGGTAAATAATTTTCAAAGACTAGATCTCTAACTTAGTTTAAGAGTCTCTGGTGGATGATTTTTCTCTCTCTCTTTCTTTAAAATACATGATGTGATAAAAAAGCATGTACCATGAATAAATTTAGAGGCGATGAAGTGGTAACAGCGAAGAAGAAATGAGGATAAAATGAACATTCACCTCTTGTTTTATGGAATTCTGGACCAGCAGATTCATCATGTGTGTTTGAGATGTTAAAGGAGGATAAGAATGGTTTCAGATAAACTAAGCAGCTAAAAGAAATGCTGGATAGAACTACCCTGACAAAACAAAGAGGACTATCTATCTCCTATACCTCTTGCAGTATTTCATCCCAGAAAGAAGAAAAAGAAAATTGAACTTATCCCTTAGAACGTTCTTCAAGGGATTTCACCCAATAACTTAAATCTCTCTGGAAAAAAGGCAGCTTCTTGTTGATTTTTTTTTTTAAAGGAAAACATATAGAATATTTTAAAAAAATCAAATGTTTAACATTAATATTTTTTTCAGGGACCTAGACAAAGAAAATTAGGAATATCTGCACCAGTACTAGAATTAATACCTTTAAAGGCTAATACAAATCCTTCTTAATAGGTCTTCCTTTGAAAGATAACATCAGGTATAAAGCAGAGACCAGTCCTGACAGCAAAAAAAACAAAACAAAAACAAAACAAAACAAAAAACAAGATTTGGTAGTGTTTGGTAATTATTTGATTAGAAGATCAACACAAGTTACGGACTTTTCCAGTTTTTCCTCTGCCTAGGAGCAGGCAGCAGTTTCTCCCTCTTCAGCCCCTCACCTTTTCCCAAGTCTCTCCGCCCCCTCCCCCCCCCCATTCAGAAATAAAATCTCAGTGGGTTTTTCAGGCTCTGGAAACTACAGGTTGCCATTTAATCTCAGTTCAAGCAATAGCGTAAACTGAATTCTGGAAAAGTTTTAATTTACTTTCACAGGTTATATAATTGAACGGCTAAAAAAGCGCAATCTACAAACTACTGTTTCAAATTCTGAAACTGCTGATGGAAAATCTCTACAGTTTCTATGAGAGATACCTAAGACAAGCCTAGGCTGAGTGAGAAGAAGGTAGGATTTTAAGAACCAAGACTTCAGCAAGAAGGTAAGTATCTTATGGATGCCTGAGGATGAGACTTATTTTGAAATTCAATGGTAAATCTCATACCTGCACTACTAAAAATTAATATCATGTACAATCCAACAAAGGAAGAGATACTAGATTCCTTTAGGTTGGTAAAGTAAATGAAATTAAAATGTTAAGAATTGTATGTAAGACAACAAGAGCCAAGAGGAACAAAGATCATAGCAACTAGGATCTTTTCCTTCCAAAAACCTGAGCCCAGTTACACAAGTCAGGAGAAAAGAAATTGTTGCAACATAGTAAGATTTTGATGTAAAAAAAAACTAACCACTATGATAGTATTTTCTGCCAAACAAAATTCACTATATTAGGAAAATGTACATCCAGGCTATCAAAATTCATCAAATGAAGAGATGGACAACTGACGATCAAAGCAATTCACAGTTAGTTCAACTGCTTCCACGCTATCTTCTATCTCAATGTTTTGGAAAGTCATCCAAGGCTGACCTTAAGTGGTAAATGCAATATTTGTTTGTGCTAACACTGGACAAGCCATTAAAGGAGAGTACAAAAAAGGCTGTCTGGTTGGACTTTGCATTCCAAATAATTATTCCATATGATAGATGGCAATAGTTCCAGGGAGAATACAGGCAATAGTTCTGAGTAGAATAGAAACTGAGTAACATGTCCAAGAGGAAGACCTAAACAGAAATGATTATTTTAACCACAATGCTAATTCTCAACCCCAACCTCATACTAGGTAAAAAGGAGGAAAATCAGGTCAGGGGCAAGGACAAATCAGAATGGACAAAAACCAGTATTGCAGAACAGAAAAGTGAAGTTAGCCGCACTCCCATTTTAGTGCAGGAATAATTCAGTTAAAGATCTGGCAAAAACTCAACATAACTGCAATATGTTGACCTACACAACCTGGTTCATGGGAGTTGGACATCTATAACCAACAAATCAAGGATTCTGGTTGATTCTACCCTCTTTGGTCAACCCATTAAGCCTAATTTACTGGAGACATTCGTTCAACTGTGTAATAATCTTCAGTCAATGTTTGGTAAAATGAACCCACCTGGGGGCGGTCAGCACTTTTAGGTAGGAGACTGACTAGCGAGAGTCTTCTGTGGGCTTTTAGTCAAAATACTGAAAGACACAAAGAAGAAGTATACCAAATATAAAATTAATTTAAAGCGCAATCACCAACTTTATGACTAGAATCCAGTATTTTTCAGGTGAATCTCTGTATGTTAAGTTTTCCTTACATTCAAATTTTATCTAAAACAATCAAGCTGAGCTCTTAAAATCCTGCTTCTTGAAAGTGTGCTTTTATTTTTTCACCCATTTAAAATAAGCCAATATTTTTAATTATCATCCTATCATTGTTCTCTTTGAGCACATTGTAACAATACATGACTACTCCTTCCAAGTTGCTGAGTGCAACTCAGATCATGTGAATTATATATTTTTAGCATTTAACCACTGCACATCAAAAACAAAAGCATTTATTCAGAAAAATATCTAGCAGTGGATGTCAGACCATAGTTTATTAAAAGTAAAAAACTACTAGTTAATATCTAAACTGAAAAAGAAGTGTGCCACAAAAATGGGTTTCCACTTCACTTTCTTGAATTTACACAATTTACAATTTGTGTCCTTGATTTCAAGGGAGACTTTATGTATTTCAAAAACACACTATTTCAAGGCCCAAAGTAAATCTATTCCACACTGCACTAACTCTAGAGGAATGATAATTACTCATAACATAAAACAACTGAATGGGAAAGAGAAGTGAAGATAATCCAGTTTTTACTGCAAGAAAAAGCAGTTTCTTACCAATACAGTAACTGTTACTCTTCAGGATGCACTGTGCATACATACAATTCCTCTGTAGGTGTATGTGCAGCCAATGCATGTGTGTCAGAGACTTTTGCCAGCCATTCCAGCAAGCAGCGCATGCACCCCCATTCATCCGCACACACAGAGCCCAAGGTATAAAGGGGCATGTCTGCTCCCTCCCTCTTTGGTCCTTTGCACCATCAGGTAGCTAAAACCCAAAGTAGCAGGGAAGGTGGAAGAGTCATGGAAGGTATATGTGCACAAAACATATCAAAGAACAGGTAAGCAACAGTTTCTCTCTCCTTGGAGTGATTGCACATACAAATTCCTCTACACGTGACTCACTAATAGTTTCCTTTTTCAGATGGTGGGACTTCAAACTTCAAGTGAGACTGCAACAATTACTTGCCAAAGATAGCAGTGTCTCGGACAGCTTGAGTAATAGCATCATGTCTAGACTATGTCACTGCTTTACAAATAACTAAATGGATGTTAAATGGACTCTCACTGAACTGACAGTATTTCAGATGCAGTAGGTAGTCCAGCAAATGGCTAATGTCTGTGCTATCTGGTGATTACTGGTGTGATTATACCCAGATTGAAAACCTTTTTCATTTTGCTTTGTACATGGCTTTAGTGGAATCCTTTCAGCTGTTCACCAAACTAGTCTGGATTCCTCAGGAGCAGACTCCTCATTGCTCAACCAGAAATCACTCATGCCATAAGGTGAAGAGATTGTAGGATGGGGTTACTCCTGGGGGAATTCTGCACCACTGCACAATGCAGGATTTGCACAGAATTAACGTTCTGTGCAGAACTTTCTTTTTCCTCCCCTCACAGAAATGGACTGCAGAGCTGCTGGTCACTACTAGGGGCTACTGGATCCAGCAGCTTCCCAGCTCACAAATAGAAGACACTACCAGGAGAAGGGGGAGGAGGAGGAGGAGGAGCTAGAGGGTTCCCAGCAGCTGCAGTTCCCCACATGCCCTGAAAGGAGGTGGTGTGCAGGAAATTCCATACAAGCCCAGGACCCATCATCAGGCTGTTCTTCCCTCTAGATCCCTGGGCTCTGGGGGACAAGGGATGCAGGTGTCTGGACCAGAGGATGCCCATGGCTGGACTCTGGAGGGGAAGGGATATGGGTGTCTGGCCCCCCAGATGGGCTCTTGGGTGGGGGAGGGAGGGCACAGAGAAACAGGAATTGGGTTCTTGTAGGGGTTTCTTTAACTCTCTATTCCTGGGGGAATTTTTTTGTTGTTGTCTGTATAGCCAAAATAATTGAAACTGGCATGATCATGTAGTGTTATTTTGACAAATAAAATATGCAGCATTTTAAAATATTGTGCACAGAAGTTTTAATTTTTGGCACAGAATTCCCCCAGGAATAAAGGGGTGCAATGATTTGTCTTGGTTTTGAGACAAGAGATCCTCATCCACAGGTAGAATAATGGGTTATCAAATTGAGAGGTGATGCAAGTCCATGTATCAGCACGGCATCGGCCAGGCAGCTACAATGGAGTATTCAGGCTGCCTTATCTTTTTGTATCTTCCTGATCATCCTTGGAATCAGAGGGACTGGAGGGAATTATTCAGCCAAGGAAGAAGAAAGGCATCTGTCAGGGAACCCTGGCTGTGACCTCCACGGAACAGAATCTTCTGCATTTGTTGCTCAGGTTGGTTACAAAGAGATTTATCATCAAGTATATCACCACTGATGGAAGATTTGCTATAGAATGTCTCTCTATTGACCACTTGTGATAATCAATTACGTTCCTGCTGATGGGATCTATATTATTGTTCCTCACTCGTGGAAGGTGAAAAGCATTTGGCAAGACACTGTTCTTTGTACAAAAATTCCACAAGTAGATCACTTCTTAATGTGGCTGAGATAACATTGCCCCCACCTGCTTGCTCAGATAAAACACAGCAGTGTTGTTGTCAATGAGAACTTAAAACCACCTGCCCTCAATAGTGGCAACCAACGTCTCACTTGTCTGGCAAACAGCTCAAAGTTCCAGCATATTTATATGACGCACAACTCCATAAGGCATCTACAGTCCTTGAGTGTGAAGTTGATCCAGACACACCTGCCAATCTTTGGTGGACACGTGTTACAAGAGTTGTAGTTGGTTCTGGTGGTAAGGAGCCCCTCTGCATACACTCTGAGGCGCTAATCATCAATTCACAGACTGAAGCAATTGTGCAGGCACACAAAAATCAGCAGGTCTAGCAAATACCTGCTTGGGCAATATATCAAGTGAAGCCAAGCGTGCAGACCTCTGAGGTAAAATCTAGAAGGCTGAGTCATATACATGGCCATGTACCCCAACAGCTGTACATATGAACATACTGTTGTCCTTGGGTTGGACTTGAGGCTCTCAGACAGAGACTATGGACTGGAACATGTCTGTCAGGGAAGGCGTATAGGAGAGGTGTGTCCCATTTCATGATTAAAGCATTACCCAGGGAGCAAGGACCCAATCCTGCTCTGGATCAGAACTGAGAATAGTTGCCATTCTGTCTTGTTGCAAAGAAGTCTATAGTTGGGAATCCCCAGTGCTTGAATATGTTTTGTAATACTCGTGGGTCTAATTCCCACTCATAATCCTGGGAATATCTTCTGCTTAGTACATCTGCAGTGGTGTTTTGGCATCCTGGCAGGTAGAAGGCGGAGATGTCGATATTGTGACTGATGCTCCAGTTCCAGAGTAGCATGGCTTCTGTCCATAGGCAGTGTGAACATGCCCCCCCTTGCCGGTTGATATAGAACATGCATGTAATATTTCCTATGAGGATCTTTATGGTCTTGTTCTTGATTGTAGGCAGGACATGGGAGCATGCTCTGTGAACAGCACATAGTTCCAGTAGGTTCATATGTAGGAGGGATTCTGATGGGGACCAACGGCCCCGGATAGTAAGAGAGTTCAGATGTGCTCCCCAATCTAGTAGTGAAGTGTCCATCATGATTATCACTGTTGAACCCAGAGAGACGTAGCCAGGATGCATACCTCATAACTACTGCTGTTGCTATAGACCATGCTGCGGTGTCCGCTGAGTCTAGTGCAGTCTGCAATGCTGTTCTGTCGAGAAGATGTCCTTCAGAGATGATGGCCCTAAACCAGGGCTAGCTCTAGGTTTTTTGCCACCCCAAGCAAAAAAATTTTTGGCTTCCCCCCCACCCCAGGGCTCTCCCACCCGCACCCCCCTGCTACCCCAGTGCTGGGCTCTCCCCCCACCACCACCCGCACCCCCTGCCGCCCCAACCCTGGGCTCTCCCCCCCCCCACCCCCCCCCCCCCCCTGCCGCCCCAACCCTGGGCTTCCCCCCACCAGCGCTGACTCCGCCTTCTCCCCCCTCACCTCCAGCCGGTCCAGCGCTGGCAGGGTTGGGGTAAGCAGCAGGTCTCCGGGCCGTGCCTCAGCCCAGGGTTCCTCCAGTCGGGGCTCCCGCCTCCAGGACCGGCCGGGACCGAGGAGGACAGAGCCGGGGGAATGCCCCAACAAGGGGCTGAGGAGCCTGGGCAGGGCAGGGCAGCCCCAGAGGGATCGAAGCCCCAGAGAGCAGGACGTGGGCCCCGCACGGCAGCGCCCCACCCTCTATGGCCCCACTCCTGCTGCTGCTCCTGGCCGCTCTTCTGCAGTCCCTGGGCGGCTCTGGCTGCTTAGCCAAGCCCCGGCTGAAGCCCTGGAGGGCGGCCACCCTGCGGCACCTGCAGGTGGCTCCGTGTGCCCCAAGGGGTGGCCCCCAGCCCGAGTGTCCTGCGCTCGGAGCCCGCCCGGCCATAAGGTGTGGGCGCTGCTCCCCGACGTGAACCGCAGTGGCCCCAGGGCACCCCCGGTGCAGGACATGCTGCTGCTGCCAGGGCTGGCTCTAGGCTTTTGCCACATAAGCACAAAAAAGACGCTGGCTGGAATGCCACCCCTGAAAATGTGCAGCCCCAAGCACCTGCTTGGTTTGCCTCGAGCCGGCCCTGCCCTAAACTGTTCTCTTCTCTTCCAGTGTGAGTTTAATAAAATTTGACAATTTTGAATAGTTTGTGCAGTTGTGTTTGGCAAATACCTCATAGTTGGCGATCCTGAAGTGTAACGTTGCCGAGGAGTAGGTCTTATGACCGAAGAGATTTAGTCTCTTCCAATCTCTATCATATGGTGTGGTTTTGGGATGTTGTTGCCTACCTGTTCATTTATTGCGTCCACGACTAAGGAGTTTGATGCAGGGTGTGAGAAAAGGAACTCCGTTCCCTTGGCAGGCACATAGTATCTTTTGGTCAGATTTTTTGCACATAGGTGGAATTGTTCCGAGGGTCTCCCAAATTGATTTTGCCAGTTCCATGACTGTATCATTCATTGGTAGAGCGATTTTGGAGGAGGCTGAGGTCTATAAGACATCAAATAGTTTATGTTGTGAATCTGGCACTTCCTCCAGTAAAATGTCCAATGAGTCCTCCAGCCTCTTAAAAAGGTCCTGAAATTGTTTCAAGTCATCCCCCGTGCTGGGAGGCTAGGGCATGACGGTTTCATCAGGGGAAGAGGACGAGAAATTGGCTACCGGTGTCGTCTCCTGGTCTGAAATCTTCTCCTCTTCTTTGACCACCTCTTCCGGGGACTCAGAGGGTCCAGTATGACCTCTTGTACAACACTGGCCACAGAACTCCCCCAAAATAATTCCTAGAGCATATCTTTCAGAAAAACATCCAATCTTGATTTAAAAACAGTCAGTGATAGAGAATTCACCATTTACTCTTGGTAAACTGTTACAATGGTTAATTACTCTCATGTATGACTTTTTTCCAGTCTGAATTTGTTCAACTTTAACTTCCATGCATTAGATCACATTATGTCTTCCTCTCCTAGACTGAAGAATCCATTATCAAATTGTTGTTCCCCATGTAGGTACTTACAGACTGTAATCATGGTGAGGAAAACCATCCCTTAACCTCTTCTTTAAGCTAGATGGACTCAAGGAGTTCAATGTATCACTATAAGGCAATTACCCCTGTACTGAGCTCAATAACTTGTGTTTGGCTACAGCATAACTTCTAGAGAGACATCCAGTTTTGACAAGAAGACATCAAGAGATGGAAAATTCATCACTTCCCTTGGTAGGGGTTAAAATCATCCACACTTAAAATTTTGTGCCTTATTTCCAAATTGAATTTGTCTAGCTTAAAGCCATTGGTTTGTGTTATGCCTGTCTCTAGTAGTTTAAAGACCCCTTTATATAACTCAGTATTTTCTTCCAGAAACTGTAATCAAGTCCCCTTTCAATCTCATTTTTTATGAACTAAACAGATTTAGTTCTTTAGATCTCTCACTTTCAGCCTTTTCCTTTTTGTGGCTTTTCTCTGTACTCCCTCCAATTTTTCAACTTCCTTTTAAAAATGTAGACACCAGAACCGTACACAATATTCCAGTATCAGTTCCACCAATACTATATATACAAAGGCGAAATCATCTCCCTAGTCCTTTGCACTACTCCTTTATTTATACGTACAAAAATTGCATTAGCATCACACTGGAAATTCATGTTTGTCTTCTATGTCCCCTTATTTCCAGGATACAGTCTCACATTCTGTACGCATGGCCTGTTTCTAGACATATAACTTTGCATTTGGCTGTGTTAAAATCTGTTTTGTTTCCAGATGCTCCGCTCATCAAGAAATCCAGATAGCTCTGTATGACTTCCAGGTCCTCAGTTATTTACTATTCTACCAATCTTTCTGTGCACAAATTTTATCAGCAGTAATTTTATATATACACCGAATATACTCAATTATAAGCCGGTTCATTTATAAGCCAACTCCCCACCCCAAGATGGATAAGTAAAAATGGAAAATTTTTATGACCCGTTCATAATTCAGGGGTCAGCAAACTTTGGCTCCCGGGCCATCAGGATAAGTCGCTGGTGGGCTGAGATGGTTTGTTTACCTCGAGTGTCCGCAGGCACGGAAGTAAACCTAAGTAAACAAAGTGTCCCGGCGCTCCAGCTGTTTACCCTGATGGGCCAGGACAGCAACTGGTGGGGAAATTTGGGGGGGGGGGGGGAGAGGAGAGAGAAGCTAGGAGTCAGGGGAGTAACCCCTGTGGCCACCCCCGACGTGACCCCCATCCCATCCCTTCTCACCTCATCCTCCCCTGGCCCTCCCCAGATGTCTCTGGCCTGGCTGGAGCTGCTCCGGCAGCCTGGGCAGTGCGGCCACAGCCTGCTCTGGCAGGCCAGCCCAGGCGGCACGGTCGCAGCATGTTCCAGCGGGCTGGGCCAGGTGGCATGGCCACAGCATGCTCTGGCGGGCTGGGCGGCGCGGCCACAGCCTGCTCTGGGGGGCAGGGCTGAGTGGCACGGCTGCAGCTTGCCAGCCCTGGAGCTGCAGCTGCTTCAGAGGCTGGGGGGGGAGGGAGGAGAGCAGCGTGGCCAGAAGCGGAGAGACTCTGGCCCCGCCTCTTCCCTTCTGGCTCTGCTGCATCTCCTTGCTCCCTCTGTTGGGGGGAGGGGCTGTGTCCCACCTCTCCCTCTCTATACCCGTTCATAAGGTGTCCCCCTTCTCTGGTGCTTCCCTTTTTTACTAAAACAATTTGGCTTATGAACAAGTATATACGGTACTTCCAGACCATTCATGAAAAAAGTAGTAGGTTGTCTGCTCCTATCTGGGCCAGCCACTAGAGGGAGACAAGATACACATTCTGCATACACAAATTTGCTGACAGCAGAGGAATGATGAGACTCAAAAATCCCTGGTTCTATTCAAGTTTCTGAGAGAAGTGTACTCTTTACTGGTGTGGTGTCATGGCATGAATCCTTAGTGGATGTCTGTCTCACTGTAGATGAAGTGCACTCATTTCCATGGTGAGGAAAACCACATTCTTGTAGCTGTGCTAAAACACAAAACAAGGGGAATGGCAGTACCAGTCCAGAAGCATGTGGACTTTAGAGGATGGCCATCTCCCAAGCATTACAGATCTGTGAGCAACCAGTCTGCGGTTGGCAAGTCCATTGTGGCTGCTGTGATGATGGATGTTGGTCAGGCAATAAATACACTGCTACACCCACATGAGGTTTAAATAGCCAATGACCATGTTACTGCAGGCTCTGAGCAGCTGGGGACCAAAACTGTGATAGAGCCAGAGATTGGGCACATTTGTGTCCATAATCTGACTCACAATAATTGATACTTTCTGAATCAACACAGAAGTATATTACTTACTCCACTGGGATGCAGGCCTTGGTAAATCCATCTGGGCTGATGAATAAAAACAAGTTATTGGGGCATGTATACCACACACTACTTAGGTAGGTACTCCAACTTCTGCTACAAGCAAACATATAAGGGACTTTTGTGTTTGAAATGAAGGTGAGCTAGAGGGAACAATCAATTTCCAACTCAAGATACATCTCTACTGTAGACAAATCTGTAGTATACAGCACAGCATATGCCCCTGGAAGTCCCTTACGACTCTGGAGGCAATTGTTCCAAGGCTCAGTCCCCTCCATTTCCAACCCCTCAACCTTCAAAATAGCTATAGGAACACCTCTGTTGTGCATACTCTCACAAATACTTATTCATGGAATTAGTTATAATGGTTTTACCTTCTACAAACACTTTTGCAAGAAAACCCTTGCTTACCTGAATATTCATAAACACACAAAAGGAAGTGCAAACTCCAGCAAAGCAAAGAGGTGGATTTTATTCAGAATAGTAGTTTGTGCAGTGTTTCTGCAGTATTCATCAAGTATTGATGGTGGGACTATGATAGAGAGGGAAGAGGTGCTGGACTGGAAATCAAAAGACCTGGGTTCTATTCCAGGCTCTGCCCTTGACTTGTTTTATGACGTTTGTCAAGTCAATTCCCCCCCACCCCATGCCTCCATTTCCCCCTCTGTAAATTGGGGATGATACCTCCATTGTAAAGTACTTTGAGATTTAGAGATGAAAAACACTGTAAGAGTTAGGCTTTGCTGCTGTTAATATCTTACTGTATTTCTTCTCTCTTTACTCATCTTCCTCATTACTGTCTTCTCATTTACATATGGCAACTCTACCACTATTTAATTTTTGCTATTAAATACAGATTAGATTAAAAAATTAAACCAGTTGAAACAAAACAAATTTATCAGGAGACACTCAGAATTAAGTACTATTAGCTGAGACAATTAGAAAAAAGAATTTTGTTTCTACTTTGTGTAACAGATGTTCAAGATAGTCTATTTAAATTTCTCTTTGTTAGAGGTGTGTTAATCTACTCAAATAATTCAGACAATCTGCAAACAAGATATCTGACAGGTTGTGAACAACAGTCAATTAGTAGCATAACTTCTGAAACTATTTTTTTCAAAGACATCCCCCTCCCCCCAAAATAACCAAACTAGGTCTTTAACGTACATTCCAAAATTAACATCTCTTTGGCCTTTGCGTAATTTCAAAGCCTTGCCTAACAAATTCCTCAATACTTTTTCAGGTTTCATAGTGAAAGTATAGAACATTGCGAAGGCAGTAAACCAGTTGTATTTGAGATAACAAATTCAATTAATATTTTGAATCAATGGGTTTATTCCAATAATTCGTCTTTGACAGTAGATACGACAGGAAGTTTTTCCACAGAGCTATAAATTTAAAATCTGATGGCATATAAACTGCTCATTTAAATTTTAAAAACTGCACAGCTTTAGTATTAATCTCAGAATTAGTGACCTTTGCAATACTGAATCAATCACTGGATAAATTAAGTTATTCAATATTAATTTCTATCCCATAAGCTCTCATTGTTAGAAAAGGCGAAAGATTTATACGATCTGAAGAGAAACCACACTGTCTTCCAGAAGACCATTATTTAAGAATATCTAGCATTGTAGTGCTATGGCATTGTGACAGCCTTTTTTAATATAAAGGAAGAAAAAGAGGGGGGGGGAACAGTATCCTTACAATACACATATTACAAAACAACTCTCTCATTACAAGAAAACTTCTCCAGGCTCCAAGGAAGTATGAAAGAGTATCTATCATTCATCCCATGTTGGTTTTGTTAAATTATAAGCATGGATATATATTGAAATCCTGCCTTCAGAAAAAAAATCAAAAAAGCATGCAAACCATCAAGTAAATCCTCACTCCTAGTGAGCGAAAAGCTTAAGGATTTCTCAAGTGATAAGAATACACAAAAGAATGAATTCTGCTAACCAAAACACAAAGGCATTGTTGCCCTCAAGATCACACACACTTCAAGGAAAGACATTATTGGGGCTGTCGATCAATTGCAGTTAACTCACGTGATGAATCACGATTAATTTTTTGAGTTAATATCGCTGTTTTAATCGCACTGTTAAACACTAGAATACCAATTGCAATTTATTAAATATTTTGGATGTTTTTCTACATTTTCATATATATTGTATTCTGTGTTGAAGTCAAAGTGTATATTATTTTTATTACAAATATTTGCACTGTAAAAACAATAAACAAAAGAAATAGTACTTTTTAATTCACCTCACACAAGTACTGTAGTGCAATCTCTGTCGTGAAAGTGCAACTTACAAATGTAGATTTTTTTGTATTATATAACAGCACTCAAAAACAAAACAATGCAAAACTTCAGAGCTTGCAAGTCCACTCAGTCCTACTTCTTGTGCAGCCAATCGCTAAGACAAACAAGTTTGTTTACATTTACAGGAGATAATGTTGCCCTCTTCTTATTTACAATGTCACCAGAAAGTGAGAACAAGCATTTGCATGGCACTTTTGTAGCCAGCATTGCAAGGTATTTATGTGCCAGATATGCTAAACATTCGTATGCCCTTTCATGCTTCAACCACCATTCCAAAGGACATGCTTCCATGCTGATAACGCTCGTTAAAAAATAATGCATTAATTAAATTTGTGACTGAACTCCTTGGGGGAGAATTGTATGTCCTCTGCTCTGTTTTATCCACATTCTGCCATATATTTCAAGTTATAGCAGTCTCGGATGATGACCCAGCAAGTTGTTCATTTTAAGAACACTTTCACTGCAAATTTCACAAAACGCAAAGAAGGTACCAATGTGAGATTTCTAAAGATAGCTACAGCACACGACCCAAGGTTTAAGAATCTGAAGTACCTTCCAAAATCTGAGAGGGACGAGGATGCTTTCAGAAGTCTTAAAAGAGCAACACTCCAATGTGGAAGCTACAGAACTCGAACCACCAAAAAAGAAAATCAACCTTCTGCTGGTGACATCTGACTCAGATAATGAAAATGAACATGCGTCGGTCCACACTGCTTTGGACTGTTATCAAGCAGGACCCATCATCAGCAAGCATGTATGTCCTCTGGAATGGTGGCTGAAGCATGAAGGGACATATGGGTCTTTAAAGCATATGGCACATAAATATCTTGCGCCGGCTACAACAGTGCCATTAAATGCCTGTTCTCGCTTTCGGGTGATGTTGTAAATAAGAAGAGTGCAGCATTATCTCCTGCAAATGTAAACAAACTTGTTTGTCTGAGTGATTGGCTGAACAAGAAGTAGGACTGAGTGGACTTGCAGGCTCTAAAATTTCACATTGTTTTGTTTTTGAATGCAGGTGTTTTTTTTTTTACATCATTCTACATTTGTAAGTTCAACTTTCATGATCAAGAGATTGCACTACAGTACTTGTATTAGGTGAAATAAAAAATATTTCTTTTGTTTTTTTTACAGTGCAAATATCTGTAATCAAAAATAAATATAAAGTGAGCATTGTAAACTTTGTATTCTGTGTTGCAATTGAAACCAATATATTTGAAAATGTAGAAAACATCCAAAATATTTAAATAAATGGTATTCTATTATTGTTTAACAGTGCAATTACTCATGTGATTAATCCTGATTAATTCTTTTAATCGTGCGATTAATCATGATTATATAAAAAAAATGTAAGTGAGAAATTAGGTACCCTCCAATAATGAAACCACAAACACATAATCAAGATAAAGAAGTGCAAAGGACTGGGCCACTTAACTCAAAAGAGTAAGCACAACTTTGATTCAAAATGACGAGACCAAGTAAAGGAAGGATGATCCAGTGGTTAGGGCACTAACCTAAAACTTAAAAAACCTAGATTCAAGCCCCATCACAGACTGCCTGTGACATCTTGGCTAAATCACAAACTGAGGCACAGGAGACTATCTACGAAATGGGCATAACAGTACTTCCCTACCTCACAAGGGTGCTGTGCGGAAAAATACATTGATTATTATGAGGTGCTCAGATACTAAGACATAATATGACCCATACAAACAGAAGACAGAAGTAGTAAAAAATGCATAGTAAAAACAGAGAGAATACCATATCAAAAATACAGAACTGCCTGGCACATTACTTTGAATGGAAAAAAGTCAGCTTGGCTCTTATTGCCAATATGACTCTTGAAAGGTTAACCCTAAGGTTCAAAGTCAAAGAAATGTTGACTTTACACTCTTGGGAAACAGGATGACCAAATATAATAGTTTGAAACTAAATACATACATATGAACACTTTCAAATCTAGTTTGTAAGTAGTCTCATTGGGATGGATAGAATTTTTTAAAAATTCATGAAATTTATTTTAAAATTTGAATTTTATTGATCATATCAGGTAAAGTTACTGGTTTCAGAAATTTAAAATACAAAAACCTTTTCTATTTAAGAAAATTAAACAAACTGGAATCTAGTGGCACTAATGAGGTTTATTAATTGATTAAAGTCTACACTGACAGAACATAGCTATGTTCTATTTTGCACTTAAAGCATGAATTCAACCGCCTTGTTATGTATGAAAAATACAGTGCATCCTCCTCAAACTTGACACACTTTACTCCTTGGAGATGGAATGAATTTTCTGAGAACTTAAACTAGCTAACAAATTTACCTTATGGGTTCAAATTAATTTAAAATGGATTCTAAAAAAAATGGAAATTTAGTATCTGTGATAGGGTTTTTTGTGTTGTTTTTATCCCAAATATCTTTTAATAATGGGATAACAGAGACTCTTAAAACTTTCCATATACTTAAATTAAATAAAATCTTGTGAATGAGTTATACCTGAAGAAATTGAGTTGCAATTAACCACTTATTATGACTATAAGAGGGTACAGACAGGGTCAAGTTAATACTTCAGCTAACTAACTTTTAGGTAAATTTATCTGAACAGACTATATACCACCACACACTTTTATACTAATATAATTGCACCCACACTAGTGATTGTGCCTGTTAAATGTGCTGGTTTTTTAGCCGATACAGTTAATTTGGTGCAAAAAACCTCTGTGTAGGCAAGCCCTCAGTCCGCCACTTAAAAGGACAGTTCAGAGTAACCAAAACACAAACACTAAAAATGGCAATCATCAAATATTAACACATTATCCAAATCACTTCTAAAGTATTTTGCAATATAAAATCATTTCAAAAATTATTCCAGGATCAGGGCTTGGATCCAGAAACTTCATATCTAGTCTAAACCTCTTCCATTTCAGGTACAGGAGTAAATGACGGAGAGAAAGAAAGCTGTTATCCTGTGTCCAGATCACAGTGCTCAGGTAGTTGTCAAACAGCACTGGAACATAAGGCATGAGGATTATTGGTTTCTATTCCTGGCTCTGTGATTAAACGGTCTCTGAGTTACAGACACTGCCGGGAAATGTAACACACCCTGATTGCATAGTCTGCAGGAAATGAACCTGGGACCTGTTGAGCTGGAGGACCAGAAATCATAGCATGGAGGCAGCAGTTGTGGTCTAGCCACTAGAGAGTGACAGAGCCACACTTAGTATGAATTACAAAAGTACCTAATTTAGCAAGTTCCTTCTGAAAAGCTGTGGGGGTAAAGCAGGTGAGTTGTATTAGAAACCTGTTTCTATTCCCAGCTCTGACTAAAGTGACCTTCTGACAGGTCTCATTATCTTATCTTGGAATGGATGGATGTAAGTTACTTCCCAATGTACCAGTATGTGGCCTTGACTCATAATAAGGTTATGAGGAACACAGCTGTCAACAGAAGAGGAAGGACTAGAACTCAGTTTCTGTGCTTCCAGTATAGTGCTCTTTCCCTAAATTACAGGGCATTGTGGGGCAGAGGGGAAAGTCTCTCCCTCATTTGGCTTTCCCCAAGTCATGACTTTTTCATCAAGTGACTTCCCACAGCAAAGGCAACATCATTTGCAATAAGTTTCCAAGAGTTTGCAACATTGGGTTTATTTGTGAAGTGACACTCCTTTGAGAGAGAGGATAAACCTCATAATAAGATAGAGAGGATACAGTGCACTTTAACTGTAAGTTATTCAGTGTGTGGAGAATCTGGGTTAGAGCAGGCGTGCTTAGAGAACAGTTTCAATTCTCCATAAATCCCTTTGGACCAACCAGGGTTACTCAGAATTCAACTGCAGTACCTACCACCACAATTATCAGGTAGTTTCCTTTAAATCAGCATTTTTGAAAGTGCAGAAGACATAAATGAAGATGGGTAAACCTTTAGCAAAACATTGCAGAACTGGGGAGGGAGAGAAGGCACAACTCATTTTGCTTTCTTGAATGGGGACCGATCTTTGAAAAGTTTGGGAAACTTCTTTAATTTGACTGAAATCTTCAAAATTTTCCATCTGAGATGAATTCCACACTGTCTGGAGAAAGTTAGTAGCTATTCCAGTCTGACCGTGATACACAGTTGCAGAGAACAAGCATATGCTCTCACAGTCGCAAAATATATAGAGAGCTCTTGAGGAACAAAAACAGATAAAAGCTATAATCTCCTGAGCCAAGAAACACAGACTCATTAGATGTAACCAATCTCTTCTCGGGGCCTTCAAAAAGAGCAACCAAAATGTATGACCTCTTATCCTCAAACATCATTCAGGGGTATATTGTTAGTGCTCTCCTTCATACACAGAATTGACAAGTTTTCCTTTTTGTTCTTTGGGCACTATAGCCAAATTAAAATTAAGGGAGATCTGATTCAAATGGAATTTGGTAACTAACTTTGGTAATAAGTGCAGTACTATTTTGACTCATTCATGATAAAGTTACAGGCATGGAGTATCTTTCCAATCACCCTCTTGGTTGATCAGAAAGCATACTCAAGTTGCAAAAGTGAGATGCCACTCACACTAGATTCTCCAAATGTTCAAAATAGAATCATGCATGCTAACGGTACAAACAACATTTGGAAAGCTTAAGTGGTGCGCCGAGACCCTCTGCAATTTTCAAGTGGTCCAAGAAAAAAAGTTTGAGAACCACTGCATAGGAGGTTTATGATTTTTTTTTTTCCAGCTTTTCCTGGTTTCAGTGACATTAATAAAAATATGAGGTCACTATGCCAAATGACAGTCTTTGTCTCTGCACGCCATGCTATTTAGACAAACCATCTCATTGCTAAAATTAAAAGGTTATTCAGCACACAATATTCTTGGATTTAACTAGATTCTGGAGCCACTCACACCATGATCCAGACAATCTTCTTGCAGTAAGAAGAGATGAGTCTCATTTGGAACTGTGTCTAGTTAAAGGCATGACCAAAATATAGCAGTATATATCATGGAAATCTTGTTGCAAAGTATTACAAAGGTGATAATATGTGATACAGCTATCCAACATTTCTAGAGTTTCCCACATCAAGTAAAATTTAAAAGTGTCTGGGGAAGGGCAATTTGTAGCAAGTCCTCTTATTTTGAAATAGAACTAAATGAAGGAGTCAGATACAAAAATACTCATTCAGTTTACAACTTTTTAATTAGACTAGCTATATACTTTAGTCCATTGTTGCCTCTTGGTCAAAATATATAAACAAAAGTGAGACACCACCAATAAAGGGAAGTTACTCCTCTGATGTACATATAATTATACTATCAAAAAGCTGACACTGAAATACAAAAGAACCCAAGCAAGCTAGTATTCCTAACCAGACAGAAAGAGGTCTCTTTCTGATTATACCATTATCAGCTCCCCAAGTTCTTTCAGCACCAATTCAGATATTCTTATTTTGTAGTCTCCCCTACTTATACAAACGGGCGGACTGTGAGTATAAGCTGTTGAATTTCATATTCATACTGGATAAACAAAGTCTTATTTTGATTCCTTAAGACAATTTAAACAAAAGGATGTTCTTTTATCTTAAGAGTTTCCAAATGGTCTTGTTCTTGAAAACCACTGCTAGGATAACCTAAAGGTATTTAAACAATTAGAAGCCTAAACTATTTCTGTTATCAGCAAATTATTTTAGTGTTCTTCCGTTTTTACTTCTTGCTACTTTTTTCAGTTGTGCTTTATCTTTGCTGTAGTTTTGCCAGATATACAGTCATTATATTTGTTGTAAATAAGAAAATACTCACAATATAAAAATAATAGAAAAATGTTTTTAAGAAACCTTACTATAGTCATTAAAAAGGAAGTCATGGAGAAATGCTACTTAGTGTCTTCTTTACTAACACTTGACTCTAATGCAGTGGGTCTCAAACTGTGGGTAAAGACCCCAAAGTGGCTTAAACTTGCTGGGGCCCCGGGCTTCAACCCTGGGCAGCAGGGCTCAGGTTACAGGCCCCCTGCCTGGGGCTAAAGCCACTGGGCTTTAACTTTGCCCTCCCCTCCCCCGCTGGCAAATGGGCTCGGGCTTTGGCCCTACCACCCAGGGCAGAGGGGCCTGAGCAGACTCAGGCTTCGGTCCCCACTCCTGGGGTCATGTAATAATTGTGGTTGTCAGAAGGGGGTACTTCTGATACAATGAAGTCTAAGAACCCCTGCTCTAATGTGTATTTTCTTCCAAGTGAGATAAAAGAACTTATGAGCTGTAAGCATTAATTTTAACTGGAAGCTGCCATAGATTTGTGTAAACTGTGGCAGAGAGCAGAGAAGCCAAAGTCAAAGCTTAGGAAACGTTTTTAAAACTACACACTTTGATACTACAAATAACTGAAAACTTGGGAGTGCTCTAAATATCCCCAGCATGAATTAGTTCCCATCCTACTCAACCAGGTCACGTACATACATACACTAGTACCCATGTACACAACACAGTAAAGATCTTTAACAACATATTCAGCATGGGAGCAGAAAACCATTTTTGTGATGGAAAAGTTAAGCTTTGGACAAATCAGGCCATCCTCTCCTAACGTGACTCCTTTGGGTTAGTTACAAAATGAAGTTTGTAACTGCCAACAGCTACCAATTAAGTTATAACTACTTAAAAACTAAGTATCAGCTTTAAACGGTCACTTATACTTTAACCGATGTGTGCTGAATTTAATTTATAAAACAAAAAAATTAGTGAGATTAAATTAAACAGAAGCACATCTCTCAGTCTAAACATTTTTTAAAGGCATTGTTTTCACATGCACTACCAATCAACTAAATGCCCAATTTTGCTATGGACACATTTTAATACTAAGAAAATAATTTTAAACTGGCCTCCATGACAGAGATATTTGTTCCCAGATCAGCAAAAGTTAAAAAGTAAACTTTATAAAAAAAAAGTTTCTTAAAAATGCAAATGCCACAGCTCTAAATCAAAACTCAAGCACACTAACATTCCTCAATCTGTTACATCACTCAATGACAGATTATAAACAGTCAATCCAAAAGCTAAATTTAATTGAATTAATACAAAATTGCTCTTAATTTTGGAAAACGTTTGTAACTTTATTCACATGGGCCCCAGTTCAGCAATACAGTTCGGCACGTGCTTGACTTCATTCAAATAGTCCCATTGACTTTTGCAGAACTCCTCACATATATACTACTAAGCACATGCTTAACTGTTTGCATGATCAAGATATCAGTGCCCATGTAGTCTGGATTGTCGCATTAACAGAGAGAGAGGATACTTGCTATTAAATGGGAAAGAACATTACAGCAAAGTATTAGACTTTTCATATTCCCAGCTGCAAAATATCATTATTGATAGCATGCTACACATTAGAAGGATTTTCTGTTTATATTTGGAACTTACCCCTCTTCTGAACCCAGCCTTCTTTCACAATGGTAACATCGCTCATGATGGCTCCACTCTGAGCCCTCAATTCAGAGAAAAATTCTGTTCAATTATCAGCTTAAACGTTTGGCTTCTCTTCTGCTGCCCTTCCCAATCTCTACTGAGGAGTCAGCCTGGAAGAAGTATTAGAGAAGGAATGAAGAGTTAAATTCTAACAGCTAAGTCTTCACAAATGTCTCTCATTGATTGACCCATATTTAAAAAAAGGGCCTGTTAAAACAATTTTTGAATAGCACTATAAAGAAAGTACTTCTCTGGTCTTATGGCAGGTTTCAACAGCAAACAGAACTTTCAACTAAAATACAGTTGTTGCAAACAATGTTAAATAAACTATTATCACCTACACGAACTGTAGAGTATAGAGTTCTGTCCATGTCTAGAATGCAATTAAAGGAGACTGTCAATGGTTGGACCTACAGCACCTTTCCCTGTTTTCAGATGTTATCAGTGTCCATGTAATTCATAAGTGGTTCTATTTTTAAACTTTCAGTGCTCTTATTTTCAGTTTTTTATTTATTTAAAATAAAGTGCCAGATGCACAGGACTCATGAAAAACATCAAGAGATAGTATACCACACATATACATTAGAAGAAAAGTTATTTAAAGAAATATTTCAGTCTGAAGCCAGTTAGGGATTATAAATGAGAGGTTATTTTTTCATGATTGCTGAAGTCTGCTTTTAACTGATTTGTAATTTTAACAAACATAAGGTTATAGAAATATTTCCATACCCTACCCAATCCAAGCCCTAAAAACACTTCAAAATTAAAGTAATTAGCAGAATCATATTGCATACAAAACACCTCTTATGTAAAAAACAGATTAAAAAGCCTCTTAAGAGTTGTCATTAGCCAAAAAAAAAAGGTATAATTTTAGGGTACATATCTTCCCACAACTTTCAACCCAGTTTTTAGATGGTACGGTAGAACTGAACCTTATATCCAGAAGTGTCACTGTCAGAAGCCACACTGTTTCCTCCTAAACACCTCCCTCCACAAGCCTGCACCATATTACAGGAGAGAGAGAGAGAGAGAGAGAGAGAGAGAGAGACTAAATCGGGGGGGAGAGGGGAATAGAGACACTTTTTGTTTATATATTTTTGTTTTTATAAAACATTACTATCACTCACACTTAGTATATAACTAAGTGAATGTAAATGTGAGATAGACCCATACACTGCATTGCTGCTCAGAGCCAGTTGGGAAAGTGAAGGGGGAACAATATTTTCTGTGCAACCAGCAATTTGTCCCTTCCAATGTTTGGTTCAAAATTATACTACTGTAAATAACTTACATTTACAGTTGCATGTTATTTATTATTTGATTTTTATTTCCTTTGTATAGATGCTGGAGGAAAGGTTATGTTTGGATGGATATTGTGCAGTAAAAAATAAAATCTGTCATAATGACAAATATATTTTCCTTATATATTAATTTATGACATGATAATACACCTCACCTCTACCCAGTTATAACGCTGTCCTCGGGACCCAAAAATCCTACTATGGTATAGGTGAAACCGCGTTATATCGAACTTGCTTTGATCCGCCAGAGTGCGCAACCCCGCCCCCCCCCCGGAGCACTGCTTTACCGCATTATATCCGAATTTGTGTTATATCAGGTCACATTATATCAGGTTGCTTTATATCGGGGTAGAGGTGTATATAAATATCAAGTGTATTTAATTTAACATTTTATGTTTTTCATGTATTGTTTTTCAGAAATATACAGGTGGATTTTTGTTTTTTAATTTTCTTTCGTTCAGATACTACAATCATTGCGACACACTATAAGGCCCAAATCCTGCAAACTCTTACACTTGTGCTTAAATCTAACCATATATACAAAAGCGCTGGATCCCATATACTCTAGAAAAACACCTAAAACAGAAAGATTTTGTTTGGTTTGTTTGCTCTCTTATGTATGGCTTTATTTAATTGTAAGAACTTTCTTTAAGGTCAAGACAACAGATCCTCATCAGCTGACTCAAGGCTTTTAGATGCTGTTCTTAAATGTTCATATCTTTAAGCGTTTCAATTTCATTTTAGGTATTATTTAGGGTGATGAAGAGGATATATAGTTTTGTATTTCTGCAGCATTAACCTTAGTACACAAAGTTTATTAGTGATTTTCCTAGGTTATTTTAGTTTTTTGTACATAGCTCGTGAGAGTTTTAATTTGTGCAATTCAGATTAGAGTTTTAAACCACTGTCTGACAAAAGTGAAAAACTACTAAGACATAACATTGTACATACAAAAAATATTTTTAAGGAAAACTCTGACTCCAGTTTCACTCTCACAGGAGACTTCATCTATTCTTTAAGAAGACTGAGAAGCCACTATTATTACTACAATAAATAACAGTCACAGTAATATATCTTCTCATACGACCTCTCCATTACTAGAGGTTTGCAACCATAGCAGCCTATTCTGTAAATCCTCCTCCTCATCTATTTGTGAGCCAAAAGTCCTTTTGATCCACCCTGGATACCATACTGTCCATCCAAGATTTTTTTTTCCTTCCTCTTTTTGTTCAGACATCAACTTTCCCCTTCAGGGCCTACAAACATGCATCACCCGCTGACCTACTTAAAAAATGTGCCCTGCAAATCAAACCATTCTTTTCTTAAGATCTCTGATTAGTATTTGCTGAGTTCCTATCTCCCATACTTTTTTCATTGGTTCCATGGTTTGTCAATATTTTCAGAATTCTTTTATAACCACATAATTTGAAGGACTGTAGTTTATTGATTGTTTGAATGTCCACCTTTCATAGTCATAATTTAACACAGACCATATGTAAGTTCTTAACAGTCAGAATTTAGTTGTGAGATTTGTGTCCATTCTCATCAAATGTTTATTCTTCCAGAATATCTCTTTCGCTCTTGCTATTCTGGTGCTGACTTCAGGATCCAATCTCCCATCTTCTGTAATGATGCTTCCTCAGTAGCAATAATTTCTCACTTGCTGTATGGCTGTGTCATTTATTGGAATCTTGCATGTCTTCCCAGGATCCTTGCATACCACCATAGTTTTTGTCTTGTCCACATTCAACTCTAGACCATATTCATCTATAATCTCTACTAATTTCAACTGACTACCTTCTGAATCAGCCAACAGCACTGTGTCATTTGCACAGCAATATTAACCTATTTTTCATTCATCTTAAACCTTTCTCTGTTTCTTCTATTAATTTAATCACTCATTATAAACGTTGAATAAAGTCACTGATATTATACAACGCTGTCTCTCACTCCTTTCGATCTCTACTCAATTTTCATTTGCATCTCCCATTATAATTGCCTTCTGATTCCAGTATAATTGTTTTATTACTCGGAGTTTGTATCCATCAATCCCGACAGCTCTAATATGTTGAGCACTTTGTAGTGGCAGATTCTGTCAAATAGCTTTTGAGGTCAATAAAACACAAATATCATAGAATCATAGGACTGAAAGGGACCGTGATAGGTCATCTAGTTCAATCCCCTGAACTCATGGCAGGACTAAGTATTCTATACAGGTGTTTGTCTAACCTGCTCTTTAAAATCTCCAAAGATGGAGATTCCACAACCTCCCTAGACAATTTATTCCAATGCTTAGCCATCCTGATAGTCAGCAAGTTTTTCCTAATGTCCAACCTAAACCGTCCTTACTACAATTTAAGACCATTGCTTCTTGTCCTATCCCCAGAGGTTAAGAACAACAATTATTCTCCCTTCTCCTTGTAAAGACCTCATAGGTACTTGAAAACTTATGTACCCCTCCAGTCTTCTCTTCTCCAGACTAAACAAATACAATTTTTTTCAATCTTTTCTAGACCATTTTTGTTAGTCTTCTCTGAACTTTCTCCAATTTGTCCACATCTTTCCTGAAATGTGCTGCCCAGAACTGAACATAATACTCCATTTGCGGCCTAATCAGTACGGAGTAGAATGGAAGAATTAGTTCTCATGTCTTGCTTACAATACTCCTGCTAATACATCTCAGAATGATGTTTGATTTTTTGCAACAGTGTTACAGTGTTGACTCATACTTAGCTTGTGATCTACTATGACCGCCATATCCCTTTCTGCACTACTCCTTCCTGGGCAGTCATTTCCCATTTTGTATGGGTGCAAATGATTGTTCCTTCCTAAGTGGAGTAGTTTGATACATATCACTTCGTTCTCTTTATACAATTATTCGGATTATTTGTATTTCTCATTCAGACACTACTAATCTACATTTATTCTTCATCATTTTATTTAGTCTTCCATATTCCCCATTTTCTGTTATCCATCTTTGTGCTTTTACTTTCCTTCTTTCATTCATCAGAACAATTATTTCATTTGCTATCCATGGGTTTTTCTTATCTATTAACTTCTTCCCTACCTCAAAGTGTATGCCTGTGGGATTTCCCCTACCTAAATACCTTGCAGTATTTCAACCAACAGAACTGAAACATACAAAATGAACTGGATGAGAAGATAAGTGACTGAATTACTTCCAGCATCACAATATTACTTAAGAATTACCTGGACTGTTTATGGGACCCTGACCAGGGTGGATTTGATTTAAATCACTAGTCAGGAAGACTCAATTTAATCATGGATTTCTACATAAAAATGAATTCTTGTTGGTTGTTATAACCTTAATACATATCTTCACAACTCAAAGACAGATGTAGGTTTCATTTTTAGAAGGTACACAATACATATTTTTAAAGTGATTTAGTGAAAACTTTTCAGATTAGTTTTACAGCTATATCAGAAAATGAATGATTGTTTGGTTATTTCATAGACCAAAGGTAACTGAAGCAGATAATTATTAAGTCATTGGAGGTGATCATCTCCAATTCAACAGGTTAATCATTAATATTTGGAGGGTTTTCTTGCCATCCTGGATTAGGAGAACATCACTAGACAGATATTTAAATTGTTTTATTTAACTAAAACAACAGTGTTATGTATTCTGGATTTTTTTCTTCAACAGCAAACACATAATATTTTAACAAAACAAGCATATGAATTTTTGAATTTAAACATTCAAGTTTTTTTAAATCAGGTTTGTTTTTGTTAAAATTGTTTTTTTAACTAAAATAGTTAAATGAAATAGTCTATTTAATTTTTTTTTTTAAATATGTCAGCCAGGTCAACATGAGAAACATAAAATATTGGCTTCTGAAGATAACTCAGTCGCCTTCACCTTCATGTGGAAAAGAAAAACAAGCTTTCCTGCTTTTTCAGGTCCCAAACAATTTCTCAATTTTGGAATGAATTAGTCCAAAGGAAGATAATAATCTTTCTACACTGGCAGAAGAAGCTACTGCGGTTAAAAGTGAGATTATCACTTCAACAGTCTCTGAATCCAAGTGCCTAAGTGACTTTCACCAGTTCACTGGTGTGACTTTCTTTAAAACATCATCAGCAAACATATATTTTTTGAATGGTTCACCCTTAGCTCTGAAGTTTATTATAGTTGGCATTATAGAGGGATGATTGCTGGATGTCCATGTCATAGCCAACTCCTCTTCTTCAGCAGTTAAGGTTTGACCCTGGTACCAAGTATTGAGAATATTTGCAAGAAAATGAGCTGGAGATAGTGCTTTTCATGGATTCATGGAAGATAGCCATTGATGGACCTATCTAGCTCCCTTTTGAACCCCGTTATAGTATTGGCCTTCACAACACACTCTGTCTGGCAAGGAGTTCCAGAGGTTGACAGTGCATTGTGTGAAAAAATACTTTCTTGTGTTTGTTTTACACCTGCTACCTATTAATGTCATTTGGTGGCCCCTTGTTCTTGTATTATGAAAAGGAGTAAATAACACTTCCTTATTTACTTTCTCTATACCACTCATGATTTTATAGACCTCTATCATATCCTCCCTTAGTCGCCTCTTTTCCAAGCTGAAAAGTCCCAGTCTTATTAATGTCGCCTCATACGGAAGCTGTTCTCTATACCCCTAATCATTTTTGTTGCCTTTTTCTGAACCTTTTCCAATTCCAATACATCTTTTTGGAGATGGGGCAACCACATCTGCACGCAGTATTCAAGGTGTGGGCGTACCATGGATTTATACAGAGACAATATGATATTTTCGATCTTATTATCTATCCCTTTCTTGATGATTCCCAACATTCTGTTCGCTTTTTTGACTGCCACTGCACATTGAGTGGATGATTTCAGAGAACTATCCACAATGACTCCAAGATCTCTTTCTTGAGTGGTAACAGCTAATTTAAAACCCATCATTGTATATGTATAGTTAGGATTATGTTTTCCAGTGTGCATTACTTTGCATTTATCAACATTAAATTTCATCTGCCATTTTGTTGCCCAGTCACCCAGTTTTGTGAGATCCTTTTGTAGCTCTTCGCAGTCTGCCTGGGACTTAACTATCTTGAGTAGTTTTGTGTCATCTGCAAATTTTGCCACCTCACTGTTTACCCCTTTTTCCAGATCATTTATGAATATGTTAAATAGGACTGGGCCCAGATCAGATCCCTGGGGGACACCACTATTTACCTCTCTCCATTCTGAAAATTGACCATTTATTCCTACACTTTGTTTCCTATCCTTTTACCAGTTACCAATCCATGAGAGAAACTTCCCTCTTATCCCATGACTGCTTATTTTGCTTAAGAGCCTTTCTGAAAATCTTAATACACTGGATCTCCTTTGTCCGCATGCTTGTTGACCCCCTCAGAGAATTCTAGTAGATTGGTGAGGTGTGATTTCCTTTTACGAAAACCATGTTGACTATTTCCCAACAAATTATGTTCATTTATGTGTCTGGTTGAAACTATCGTAAAGAACAAAATTGTCAATTTGCCCGGTACTGAAGTGAGGCTTACTGGCCTGTAGTTGCCAGGGTCACCTCTGGACCCCTTTTTAAAAAGGTGGATAGTCTTCAGAATCCTGTATGTTGAGGATGGATTCTCCTAAACAAAATAAGTCAATGCAGTTATTTATTACTACCATACAGCTCATTTAGTATTACCTATTGCATTCACTGACACTCAGTACTACATTAAAGGTGAAATTGTAAAAGGAACATCTGCCTATTTCAGCTATTTATTTTTTATCACAACTGCATCAAAAATGATAGTACCACAGAGTAACAACTATATTTTTTGCTCAAACATGAGAATTCAAGAATAGTCTTTTGTTTCTACTGCCTGTCCCTCCCTTCTCACATTTATCTCCAGACTTCTTCTCCTTGTCCAGATCTATTCCATCCCCAACAATCTTTTATTCATTGAACTTTTTGAAACTTTGCACTTTTAGAGAGAGGTAAGGGATTGACTCTGGGTACACAAATTTGCAGAGGGACAATACGGTTGAGGTCTGTTATTTCCCACCGCTATATATTATTTATTTTTTTAAAACATTTTTGCTGTTAACAAGTATATTATCTCTGGAGACACAAATCCACAGTTTGAGAACTTCAAAACTAAGCATCTCTGATAGTATCTTCTAGCCTGAGCACTGAGTCCCATTGGGCAGATAGAAAGATTAACCTAAATAATTTATACAGAAGACTCTGGAACCCCATAAGATTGGGTCCCTAATCCATGAACTATTGGAACTCATTTACAAAACTTTTCTTAAACATTACATGAATATATTGTCTCATACTATAGAATTAGAATTTATAATCCCTATTCCATGATGAGATATCTTTGAGCTATAATGTATCTATCTTTAGATAGGTTTTTTCCTCAAAAAGCATTTTATCAAAATAATCCGATTTTATTTTTATTTTTTTAAATCATTGATTTTTATCCACCCTGACTATAACCTTTAGTCCTGGATACAACAAATGTTAATAACTTTGCTTACCAAAAGTAAACTCTTCAAACAAATCATAATTATATGTGAAGTTAGAGGAGATAGTAAATAAGTTAATATTGAGCTACAGAAATTAAAATAAATGTACAATAAGATCAAATTTCAAAGGGGCCATTTTAAGATATTTGTAGCTTTAATCCCCATTTATTAAATTTTGTTGAAACTTTGTGAAAACATTTTACTTCACTCTGAAACTAAGACAGTAAAACACTAACTGATTAGATTTTCAAGAGTTACTCAGTACCAGGGATGTCAAAATTGATCTTATTGTGAAACTTCATTTAAAATGTACCTGTTCAGAAACACACCCTCTCTCTAATATGCAAGTGGGGGAGGAGGGCTTTTAGGACCATACGGATTTCATTAGAGACAAGTAGGATACAATGTGTTATTTACAAATAAAAGCCTCATCTATACTAGAACTTCACCTATTTCAAGAGACCCAATAATAATGTTCCATTTTGTACCATAGACAGGACCTTAACTTTGTTCCCAAACACTGTAATTTTGTCAGTCAACAACACTGACGTTCCCCAACACATTTGAAGTTCCAGAGTAGCTGGATACTGAGAGGATCAAATGGGCATAGTCACCTTTCACTGTTCCCAGTACAGTAATTTTCCCATTTTTGTAGGTCTGTCTTATAGCAAGAGATGAGAAAAAAACTTCTTACAGTGTTTGGGACAGGAAACCATAATTCTACCAACACTGACAAGGACTGAGGGTTGACTAAACTTCAATTTTAAATATTCTGAGTGGGATGACAGTTTATTTTAATCACACTGAGGGAAAGTGGTAGTTTGAGCTTGAAAAGGAGTGTGGTGCTGGCAACAAGACAATATATTAGGGAGTATATTGAATATAAAATAATACAAGAAAAAGGAGCTAAAATACAGCATATACAAAATAATAAGTATAACGGCAAAATTTAGGTAAAAAAAATATTTTCTTCCTAGGATATTAAAGTTTTCCCAAGCCCCATTAAACTATGATTTTTTGCTTGTTTTAATTTACAGTTAGAAAAACAAAGTACTATATTTTTATCATATTTCTTAAGGAAATGCATCTTTCCTAGAAGAACTATTTTAAATGAAAGAGACGATAGGGCATGCGCTTGCTGATCTAGGGTCACGTTTTAAAATACAATTTCCTCTTATTCACAAAACGTTGCAATGGCAGACAAAAATACTTGGAAGTCATGAAGGTAAGATGGCTTGCAGCAAGAAGAAACTTAAAGGACAAATATTAACTTTAGCCATAACAAATATAACCCAATTATTTTTTTGTATATATTGTCAATGACAATCAAAACATAACAAATACATTTTAAATTGCAATGACAGTATCATAGTAGCTAGCATGCAAGAGAGTAAGTTTATGTAACAAAGCAAGCAAACTCAGTGCATGAAGGAACTAGAGTTAAAGACCTCTTGCAGGCCAACTGCCCCCTAAAAAGGAAGAATTTACCTTATATTCTTCAACTGCTGGAAAATCTATCAGAATGGATTGGGTTGTTTCTCCCTGCAACAGCAAGAACTTTTACAGACAACCTCCTCTGGTGCTGTAATAGCAAATCATGCACATGATGCATTATACGCACACAGGAATCTATTCTTTGATACATTTGACGATGTAAGTCAACATTTAACTCCAGCAAGGTAAATAAATTTTAAATCAGAAAAAAAGATTCTACTTCGGAACCAATGATGATAACATTTCCTCTCTCCACTTTGGGATGCTATGAAACCAGTATTAAGAGGTTACATTCAGCTATTCCACATACAACGAAAATTTTAAAAAAATGAAATGTTAGTTTAAGTTTCTAGCCCTTATAACTGCAAAGACATACTTCCCAAACGTGAATTCAGTGTCAACTGATGCAGTGCTGTCTTAAGAATGAACCACACAGACAGTGCTGGAGCCTCTGGTGACAGAGCTTTCTCAAGCTGAAGATGAATGAAAACCGACCAGTGTCTTTTTAGCTTTCATTACTACTATTCTCAACTCTCAGAGCAGTGAAACTGACAAGAATCAGGTCAATTATACTCTGCTGCTGCATAGGAAAGGTAAGAGCAGCTACAAACATAAGCACTGAAACTATTCACCAAAAAGAGAACTTAAAAATAGAGTCTGGGAAGAGCAAAGAAGCTTCCATGGACCACTGTAGCAGTCTGGTACCTCTAAAAGTTATGATGGAGTGTGCTTTCTCTCCCTCCTAGAAATGAGAGAGGTTAGGGAGCTTCAAATTTATCAGACACCTAATAAGCAGACCGCTACAAAACATGGAAGTACCAAACAAGAGCCTAGGAAAGGGACAGCATCCTGGCAGGAATCCCAGCATCCTCCCCTTTCCCAACAGGAAGGGTTAGCTGGAGAAGAAAAGGGAAACAATGTTGCCAGCGCAAACAAAACAATTTTGGCCCCTTCTGCAGGTACTCTCACAAAAACATAAGCTCACGCAATTTTGGAGCAGAGAGACAGAGATTCAAGGTGAGACTCACAAAAGGGACTTAGACATTACAATGCTGAACCTAATTTTAGGGACTCTACTGCATAATAGAATCCACAGCCCACCGCTAGGCACCCAGGCTCCCTGTACAATGAACAGGGAGCTAGACACTTAAGAATGGGATCCACAAAAGCCAGCAAGGAGCCTCATAACCTATCCAAAAGGAAATGTCACCTAATCTCCGCCCCTCAAAGGGAGCCACGTGCTGGGCCAAATAGAGGTGCCTCCCTCTGCTCAAGACTCACACCTGTGAACTCTCTCTTGAAGTTAGGTGCCTATGCCCGTTCTCACAAACAATAAAAACGGTGGTGGTGCTCCCCTTATAAACTTCAGCCTAGTGGTTACAGCATCAAGCAGGATGTGGGGAAGACCGATTAAATCCTCCCCTCTGCCTGAAAGAGCAGGAATTTCAACCCACACCTTTCAGGACAATGCCCTGATTCTGGGGAACATCTCTCACAATCTCTTCTGTTGAAGCAGTTGCAGTTTGTATACAGAAATATTTATGTGACCAGATAAGAGTGAGAATGAAGCCAGGAATTGTACAAAATTGATAAGAGAAACCATCTATGGCCAACAAAGATTAGGACAATAAGAAGTTTTGGTTTGGAGATTTTTTTTTAAATGTATAACAGACACAAAAAGGATCCTAACACAGATACTGATCCATTACTAAGTGAAAATGGTAGAACTGTCAATAATAATGCAGAAGAGACGCCAAGTGTTCAATAAATATTTCTGTTCTGTATTTGAGGGGGGGGGAAGATGACTTAATTATATCTGATGATGAAAAACATTTTCCATTCCAGTAGTAACTCAGGAGAAGGTTAAACAGCAGAAATAAGCAGGTCTGGATAACGTGCATCCGAGAGTTTTAACAGAGATGGCCAAGAAGCTTGCTAGATTATTAATCATAGAAATGTAGGCCTAGAAGGGAACTTGAAAGGTCATCTAGCCCATCCCCCCCATGCTGATGCAGGACCAAGTATCTCTAGACCATCCCTGACAGGTGTTTAATCTGTTGTTAAAAACCTCCACTGATAGGAATTCCACCACCTTGCCTTGGTAACCTATTCCAGCACTTAACTATCCTGTTAGTTGGAAAGTTTTTCCCAATATCCAACCTAAATCTCCCTTACTTCAGATTAAACCAATTACTTCTTGTCCTGTCTTCATTGGACATGGAGAATGACTTATCAACAAGAAAGTGATCAATGTATCTGAAGACTTATCAGGTCTCCCCTTCGATCTTCTTTTCTCAAGACTAAACATACCCAGTTTTTTTTAAATCTTTCTTCAGAACTCAGGTTTCTAAATATTTTATCATTTCTGTTGCTCTCTTCTGGTCTCTCTCCAATTTGCCTCATATTTCTTAAAATGTGGTGCCCAAAACTGAACACAATACTGAAGCTGGGAGCTCACCAGTGGCTGCATGCTAGCTTAGGCATCAACGCTACCCATGACAATGAGGCCTCAAAGCCAATGCACATTGAGACTGTGCTGCTGGGGGAACTGTGGCAGAAGTATAGGAGGCGCTCTCAAAGCATAGAGATATTGAATTCCCCTACTTTCCCTTCACATAGCACTAATCTAACACAGCCCTCTAAACCAGTAAGTCAATTGCAAACTAAAGACTAGATTCAGCAGTACACTTCTGTTGTTCTGTTCTTCTCTGATGATGCAAAATATCTGTAAAGCCAGTTGATCTGACTGCTCTGGTTGTTTTGTTGTTTAAAGTCTTAAAAACCTTTAGTCTTTTTTTTTTTTAATTTAAGGTTGATACTACATATTTTCCCATCTTTAGAAATATTGCATGGTTTCTAGTTTAGGGTTTGTGCATGATATTTTTAATTATTTTTAAAAACTAAAAAAATTCACACACAAAAACTGTGCTAACATTGAGTTAAGGTTGAGAGTACTTATAAGTAATACCACTGTAAAAAATATTATAAGGATGTATGAATTATTCCAAAACCAAGTAATACAAATCCACGGAATTCAGAGCTTAGGTTACAATTAAAAGAAATCCTAACACATTAAGGGAAGAAATGCACCATTAAGCAACTTAGGCAGCCTTAACTCTGCCCTGTAGTTATATCATGAACAGAAAAAATACGAAAAAATCTAACACGTCTGTAAAATCTTAACTGGCACCACAAACTGCTCAAATATTACATGTGACTTGGGGAATACATTTTTAAAAATATTGTTTAATGTGCTCATAAATAAGTTTTCAATGCAATTAAAAATGAAAGAAATCATCAGTTACTAAGCTCAAATAATTATGAACAATTTTTTTTCCAATTAAAACACTACAGTAATGAAAGTATAGCAGCAAAACCCTGCAAATCTAGAAAGGTGATGGTACCTCCTATAAAAATGGAGACAAATTATGGAAGGGCCAGGCAGCCTCGCTATAGTAATGAATGTGGCCCTGTAATAATTGACTCTTTTATATGAGTATAATGATGCCCTCAAAATCTCCAAATCCTTCGATCATTCAACTAAACCAGAATGACAGAGATACCAAAACCAGACAAAGGTCCATACTTATATCTTCTTCATATCAAAAATATTAAATTATAAATTGTGTGTGTCCACTATCATTTAGAATTCTAATCAAAACAACTAGAGATGTTGTCCATCATAATTAGCTAGGACAAGAAAGGCCATGATGCAGGGTACACGGTGGCACAGGATGTAGCTATTTAATTTAATATACATATACAATGCAAACAATACAATAGAGAGAGATTCAGGGTGGCCGAGTGCTCTAAGGAACCAGATGCAAGGGTCTGTCTTGCTCTTACTTGGACAGAACAGCCAATAACCTACTGGTTAGGACACTTACCTGGGAGATGGAGGAACCAAGTTCAAGTCCCTACTCCAATGATTATTTGTACAGGGTAAATTTGAACCTGGGTCTCCCACCCACACTACGTCATCATAATAGATGGGGAAGAAGGGCGGCACCACCACCTGTTCCACAAGTTGTTGGGGGGGAGGAATAGCTCAGTGGTTTGAGCATTGGCCTGCTAAACCCAGGGTTGTGAGTTCAATCCTTGAGGGGGCCACTTAGGGATCTGGGGAAAATCAGTACTTGGTCCTGCTAGTGAAGGCAGGGGGCTGGACTCAATGACCTCTCGGGGTCCTTTCCAGCTCTATGAGATAGGTATATCTCCATATATTTTTATATTAAAGCATAGGACTGAGTGGATTAGCTCTTTTAAAAAAAAAAAAAAAAAGTGAAAGTGATCCAGAACTTTGGTTGTAACTAAACATTTGCAGAATAGATTACATCTCTCATTGTGGTCTGTACAGTCTCCATGGGGTTGAATGATTTAAACACCACCATTACTCAACAAAAGGGACCAGGAAGAGGTGTATTACTGATTAATTCATTTCTGAAGCTAATAAAAAATTGATTACACAGGACAAAGGTAATAAGAGTAATATAAGCTAGCACATATCACTATAAGATGCCGATCTTTTACTATGTATAACTTAAGGGCTTGTCTATACTTACCGCGCTGGTTCGGCGGCAGGCAATCGAACTTCTGGGTTCAATTTATCGCGTCTAGTCTGGACGCGATAAATCGAACTCAGAAGTGCTCCCCGTCGACTCCGGTAATCCTGCTCGCCGCGAGGAGTACGCGGAGTCGACGGGGGAGCCTGCCTGCCGGGTCTGGACGGCGGTAAGTTCGAACTAAGGTATGTCGACTTCAGCTACGTTATTCACGTAGCTGAAGTTGCGTACCTTAGTTCGATTTGGGGGTTTAGTGTAGACCAAGCCAAAGACACTTACATTAATCCCTAAATTCCTTCCCATTAGTCTTCTATCCTCTGTAGTTTATAAAATTAACCTAACAAATTTATACTCTTTTGTAATAAGTGTCATATATATTTTTTCTTTTCATTTGAAGTTTGCAGCAAAAGCCATAAAATATTTCAGAATATTGGTATTAATCTATTTTTAAAAAGCTTTATCACATGGTTAAAAAAAGGATTTACTTGAAGCTATGTGGTGCATGGAAAGACAGCAGTGTCTCCCTTTTACACTGGGGAAAAAGGTACACTGAGAAAGATAAATGGGTTATTGTGATTCCCAGATTGCTCCAAATTCACCCAGATGTATGATGTGTGTTTTGCATTAACAAAAAATAATTCTAGCTTCATTAAATTTATTTGCAAAAATAAACCAAGAAATGCTTCAAGAACGCTGCAAATAAGAAAATAGAGGCACAATGTAATATTAGCAAAATATACACTACATGAATGCTCTTTTTTATTTAGATTTTGTTTGAAAAATTTTACTGGGAACTATAAATCTGCATTTCGGGTCCATATTAATAATGGAAAAAACAAGTTGTTCCTACTGACTGATTAACACACAGAGCTATAGCCAAAGTAATTTGAATCGACCAACTCTGTTCTTATTTACCAAAGAAACAAAAACTCATTACATACATGAAGACATGGAAACCTTTAAAAATTAGTGGATCCTTCTACCAGCTTTTAAGAATCTTAAGGATGTCTCTTTTACCTTCTCTTTTCCCAGGTGAAATAGCTTTAACATGCCTCCATTTTTTCAAGTTCTTCCCCGTCTCAATACAATGTCAAACATTTACTGACAAATGCTATTTTAAATTTTAAACTGCCAGTTTACCAATAAATAAATAAATAATAAAACAGACATCAGTTTAATAGGGTGAGTCTTGGAAATGTAACAGAGGGAAAACATTAAGTAGTTTCTTCTTTTAACTCAAACTAAACAAATCTCCTTAAATTAACAAAATTTAAAACTAGATGTCAAAGAAGAAAAGGCACCAGGAGATTAAACCTGGTAGTGGTATTAGGTTTATTTAAATAAAGTGAGTCATTTCATTCATGTTACTAGCGATAAGCATCAGAACTATGTTCAGCATTCTCTACTGAGAATTTTAGATTGCATGTAATATAGTTCACATACTATAAATTAAAATGGGAACACTAATTTGTCACTTTTAATACAGATAAAGTTTTGTTTTAAAAAGACCTAGTAATGACTCATAATAGCCAAGCAAAATAAATGTTAAGGCAAAGATTTAGCATTTTCAAGATTGGATGCCTAAAATCAGGAATCTAAATCCATATTTAGGCACTTAAGTGGACTGATTTTAAATGCATCCAGAAATTCCCACTAATCTGGATTTTAATAAGTTATCAAGCACACAAGAAGCACACTTAACCTCACCATACTGTTTCACCCCTTTCTCTTCTCCCAAGCCCTCTGCTTGTATGCAGCCTACTTAGGCTTTGATCCTGCACACATGCATATGTAAACGTGTGTGTGGGTGAGTAGTACAACTGAACTCTCATACAAAAGTTTGTACATGTGCATTTTACTTTTCTGGAACTTGATTATCTAACCAGGCACAAAGCACCTACTACTCTGTTGCCACTATACAGATTAAAAAGTAAAATCCAATGGTCTGTGAGCCATTATAAATAACAAAATTAAGTACAGGAAAATACTCAGATAAATTTAATTTGTTTTCAAAATACTTTATTTCAGATTGAGAAGTACAATAAAACTTTCTCCAAGAGATTACATTCTGCATTCTCAAAGTTGTATTTATTAATTAATTTTGGGGATATGATGCAATGATACTTTATATTAGCATACAACTCTGGAAATATAACTTAGAGGTCCCATTCCTCACAGCATCCAAAAATTGCCAGAACTTTAATTTGGTAACATTGAACCATGCTCTAACTTCTCAGCTAAATCCATCTAATAGCTCCTATTTATTATAATTTTCTTCAAAAATCGGGGATCCTTTTAAAGAGCTACACTCAACTTGTATATTTCCCAAGGATTTGGTGGATTCTCTAATCACTTGGAAGTCTCTAAATCAACACTGTATATCTTTCTAAAAAGTATGCTAGAGCTCAAATAAGTTAGGGGCTTGAGGGTGAGGATCTTTGGCTTGTGTTTCACAAGAGGTCAGATTTATATGATCATCAGGGTCTCTTCTGGCCTTTAAATATATTGATGTCCTTATACTCGATTATTAACTGCTTTTTAATGGCATTTGTCTTAATTTTGGTTATACTCTTGTTTACAGATTTTAAATTTGTCCAACATTTAACTATCAGCTCATTCTAATATTCATACCTTAACATCCACTTTTTCCCCTCAAAAAACAAAACATTATATACTTTTCAAAGAAAAAAAAATTAGAATTCAATAGACATTTTGCTCATTGGTAAAGTGAAACTCTGCCTTCTCAAAAATTGTTATTCATAGATTCACAGATTCTAGGACTGGAAGGGACCTCAAGAGGTCATCGAGTCCAGTCCCCTGCCCTTGTGGCAGGACCAAATACTGTCTAGACCAGGGGTCAGCAACGTTTGGCACGCGGCTCGCCAGGTAAGCACCCTGGCGAGCCGGGCCAGTTTATTTATCTGCTGACGCAGCAGGTTCGGCCGATCGCGGCCACCACTCGCCGCGGTTCGCTGTCCCAGGCCAATGGGGGCGGCGGGAAGCCGCGGCCAGCACATCCCTCGCCCGCACTGCTTCTCGCCATCCCCATTGGCCTGGGACGGCAAACCGCGGCGAGTGGGGGCCATGATCGTCCGAACCTGCCGCGTCAGCAGGTAAATAAACTGGCCAAGCCCGCCAGGGTGCTTACCAGACGAGCCGCGTGCCAAACGTTGCCGACCCCTGGTCTAGACCATCCCTGATAGACATTTATCTAACCTACTCTTAAATATTTCCAGAGATGGAGATTCCACAACCTCCCTAGGCAATTTATTCCAATGTTTAACCACCCTGACAGTTAGGAACTTTTTCCTAATGTCCAACCTAACCCTCCCTTGCTGCAGTTTAAGCCCATTGCTTCTTGTTCTATCCTTAGAGGTTAAGGTGAACAAGTTTTCTCCCTCCTCCTTATGACACCCTTTTAGATACCTGAAAACTGCTATCATGTCCCCTCTCAGTCTTCTCTTTTCCAAACTAAACAAACCCAGTTCTTTCAGCCTTCCTTCATAGGTCATGTTCTCAAGACCTTTAATCATTCCTGTTGCTCTTCTCTGGACCCTCTCCAGTTTCTCCACATCTTTCTTGAAATGCAGTGCCCAGAATTGGACACAATACTCCAGTTGAGGCCTAACCAGCGCAGAGTAAAGCGGAAGAATGACTTCTCGTGTCTTGCTCACAACACACCTGTTAATGCATCCCAGAATCATGTTTGCTTTTTTTGCAACAGCATCACACAGTTGACTCATATTTAGCTTGTGGTCCACTATAACCCCTAGATCCCTTTCTGCCATACTCCTTCCTAGACAGTCTCTTCCCATTCTGTATTTGTGAAACTGATTGTTCCTTCCTAAGTGGAGCACTTTGCATTTGTTTTTGTTAAACTTCATCCTGTTTACCTCAGATCATTTCTCCAGATCATTTTGAATTATGACCCTATCCTCCAAAGCAGTTGCAATCCCTCCCAGTCTATAGTGTTCAGAAATTTAGACTTTCAATTTGAGGAATACTGAGTTATGGTATTAAACTACCTCTGAAAAGAAATGTGGCACACTTATTCATTAAGGACCCCCATTCAACACCAACCAAAGTTAATGGAAAGACCTGGATCATGCGGTTTGTCTCAGTGCTTAAAATAATGGTGCATACAAGTAACTTCACCTACATGAGTACATAGTCCAATTAAAGTTAAAAATATATAAAGTGAGTAAAATTATGCTGATACATGGACCTACAGGACTGGGGCCTCAGTATGTAAGAACAACCATGCTGGGTCAGACCAACGACAGTGGCCAATGCCAGGTGCCCCAGAGGGAATGAACAGAACAGGTAATCGTCAAGCGATCCATTCCCTGTCACTCATTCCCAGCTTCTGGCAAACAGAGGCTAGGGACACCATCCCTACCCAGCCTGACTAATAGCAACTGATGGACTTACTCTCCATGAACTTATCTAGTTCTTTTTTGAACCCTATTATAGTCTTGGCCTTCACAATATCCTCTGGCAAAGAGTTCCACAGTTGACTGTGCGTTGTGTGAAGAAATACTTCCTTTTGTTTGTTTTAAACCTACTGCCTATTAATTTCATTTGGTGGCCCCTAGTTCTTGTGTTATGAGGAGTAAATTGTACTTCCTTATTTACTTTCTCTATACCAGTCATGCTTTTATAGACCTCAATCATATCCCCACTTAGTCGTCTCTTTTCCAATGTGAAAAGTCCCCGTCTTATTAATTTCTCCTCATATGGAAGCTGTTCCATACCCCTAATCATTTTTGTTGCCCTTTTCTGAACCCTTTCCAATTCCAATATATCTTTTTTGAGATGGGGCGACCACAGCTGCATGCAGCATTCAAGAGGTGGGTGTATCATGGATTTATGTAGAGGCAAAATGATATTTTTCTGTTTTATCATCTATCCCTTTCTTAATGATTCCCAACATTCTGTTTGCTTTTTTGACCACTGCTGTACATTTAGTGTGTAAGTTTTCAAATTCCCGTATTGCTCTGTAAATCTAGTTACTATGGTCACCAACTCAAAAAACACAGGAGTGTGACTACTTGTTTTCAACCACAATTTTTAACCCTGAACAGGGGCGTGCGCAAGGCCTGGAAAGAAGCAATGGCAGGGGCCTCCTCTATGATTGGCGGGGGACCCAAGAACTCCTCCGGCCCTAGGGCTGCAGCAAGGAGCGTGGACCTTCTCCAGCCCTGGGGGAGAGGAGCACTCTCACTCTCCCCACCGCAGCCCAGGAGAAGGAGGAGTTCCGGGTCCCCAGCGAGGGACACAGAACTGGAGGAGTTTGCTCCCCTCCTCCCCCCACAACCCCAGGGCCAGAGAAGCTCTGCGTCCCGCACTGGGGCCCTGGTGTAGGTGGAGCTCACTTTCCCTGCTGCAGCCCCAGGGTGAGAGGAGTTCTGGACCCCCCTGCCTGGGCCTTGGAGGAGCTCTCTGCACACCCCCCCCTTTTTCTACAATAGTATTTCCTCCTAACATGCAGTGTGCAAACTCAGTGAAGTTACACACATATCCCCATAATGTGTGGTTATGGATGTATGTGTGTCTATTTGATTTGCACATGTTCCCCCCCCATAATTTTAAGGAGCTTGTATTGAAGGTGGATTAAAGGTACATTTTGTTGAAATGGTGAATATACTGTTTATTTATTTGCATATGATCTATGTGAGTGTGCTGATATGGTTTAATGTCTATAATGTGTGTGCGTTTATCATTTTTGGGAAGGCACATTAAAGTATAAATTCCTGAGCATGCTCCTGACCCTGAAGATCAGTACCTGACCATTAAACTAAAAGGGGATACATGAAAAATAAATGGGGGCGACTGTACTTAAATAAATTAAACCACTATCTATTCTAAACAGAAATGTGTGTTAACAGTACTAAGAAACTGAAAAGAAATTGAGTCTACACTAATTTTGAGCATCTTAAGTGCCGAAACTATCAGAGGCAGATTTACAATGAAACACACAGTACCCTGACATGGGGCCTCCAGGACCGGGCAGCCCAGCACCGTCCAGAATCCGCTGCGGGGGCAGAAGCTGTGGAGAAGAGCAGGGAGGGAGTCGTTTAAGAGTGTGCTGGAGGCGCGGCGTGTGGTGCGCTCTCCCATCCGGTGAGCCAGGCTCCTGCTGGCACCCGGGACTCCTGCTGCAGGCTGGCGCTGGCAGCCCTGCGTGCCACAGCAGGCAGGCAGGTGAGGGGCCGGCTGGGGGCATGCTATAGAAAAGGCGTGCGTGCTCCCCTGGTGGGGTGTCCGTCTGTGCCTGTCCTGTTGTCCTGCTCCTCCGGACACCAGGCAGCTGAGGTGCAGTCCCTGGCATGCACTGCTGCTGGCGGCCCCTGGAAAAAAGCCAGGGGAAGGGAGAGGCAGGCCAGGGGGTCTCAGCTCTCACGTGCTGCTGCTGCCACAACTCCCTTTGGCAGTGGCAAAGCCGCATCTACCAGCCAGCCAGGTAAGGTAACACAGCGACCGCAACTGGGACTGCCCCAGCCCCGATCTCCCCCACGCAGTACCCCCCCCCAACACACACACCCCCCAGCGCCCTGCCCTGAGCCGTTCAGGGCAGGGGGCTGAGGTGGCCCCCACACACCCGGCCCACACCCCCAGCCCTCACTCCTGCAGCCCCCCCACCCCTGCCCTGAGCACCAAACAGAAGCTGCCCCAGGTAAGCACTCCACACCCCAACCCTCTGCCCCAGCCCTGAGCCCCCTCCCACACCCTAACTCCTGGCCAGACCCCACACCCCAATATTTTTTTTACATTTTTTTTTTTTTATAAAGCGCTCTTATCCAAAGCACTTTACAATAGTTAGCTAACGGTACAAACAATATTTGGAAAGATCATTAAGTGGTCTGCCGAGACCCTTAGAAATTTTCAAGTATTCTGTGGAAAAAAAAAGTTAGACTACAAAAACAATCAAGGCCCCTCACTTTATTTTCATTTACTTCCTATTACTTATAATAAAGGAGGAGGATGAAGAAAAAAAGAATGTAGTACAGGGATGAGGGAGATAAGAAACAATGTTCTTTTTCTTGGCTGGGTCTCAAGAGGGCCCCCAAAAATGAAGGGGAGCACAGGGCCCCACTAACTCTAAACCCGCCACTGGAAACTGGTATACCCTTTTCTCACTGTAATTTATTTTTAACAATATCCACCCCTTGTTCTTAAGATTTTTTACTTCTTCAGCTTTGTGGTGCACCTACTAATTATTAACTACAGGGACTGATGAGTTTCCTCAACAGAACCTGCTTGAAATCCATTTCCATATCTCAAAACTTCAACTACAGCGAAAATACTGAAATGCTAGTTGAGGTCCATGAAACCAGGCTGTCATGCTGAGTCAGTATGCTGTCATAATTATGTAGTATTTTTGCTTTCTTTCCTGTTATATATTTAGGATTTCCTCAAGTTTAAACTACTCTCATACATTTTCTCTTCAGAATAAACAGATTCCTTTAGTCACCTCCTTAAAACTGTTCCACAGAACGCAATAAGCCAGCACTTAAAGGAGGTTTTCACTGTATAAGAAGTTATAACATTTTGCCTGCAGTTTTCTGTTTTCTTGCTTTCATTAGATTTTGACACCTAAATAACTCCCCCCACACCTAACTTATCTTTTTACCTATTACTTTAAGTGCAGTCACAATCTTCGTGTATCACATCAATCTGTTACAAAAAGTTTTGATATCAGTCACTTCTTATCAATGAAAACTTGTGATACTGTTGATCTGTATTAAACACATTCAAAGGAAAATGTGTTAGTTGAGACAAGTTTTGTTAAACACGCTTCATAAGTAGCGAGATTAGCTGAACAACATAAATCCCGCTTTTTTTAAATTTAAAATACACACTCTACATGAACTAACACATTCTCCAGTGATAACAAAAAGTAATCCAAACATTTTAAAAGAATTGTAAACAGTAAACAAAATTAAGCCAGGAATGTTCCAAAATAAAACATAATGGAATATCTAAAACAATGAAGGGTATGTATATTTCATATGGAGATTTTAACTATATGAAATTTTAATATTTAAGCCTGCTCAGTCATCTTATGAATCTACATGTTCTATTATTTCACTTTACAAGTCATCTAACAAAAAACAAAAACCCAATTGTTTTAGATAGAATGTTTCATTTAGTCTGAGGAAAAACTAATCTTGAGTTTTAGTACACACTAACATGCTTACACTAACACCCTCAAAAGTGCAACTGCAGTATCATTCATTACACTTTCACAGAATATCAGCTAATTTAGAATCTATCTATCTATGCTAGAAACGGAAATATGTTTTAAGACTTTGTTACACCACAGTTCTCTTCCAACACAGTTACAGGATGTTTCCATTGTCCCATGTTTTTAGTGAGTTGCTTTGTTTTGGTTTTAAGTTTAGTAATAGTTTTTAGAAGCACGTTAAAGCCTTGGATGATTGCAAGAGATGTTAGGTCCCTTCTGCACTGCAAAACAGAACTGTACTTTAACTGTGCACTTTGGATTTGCATCATGGATGGGAACAGTCAAACTGGATTACAGCAACCGATATTTTTGTTATGTTAATCATGGCACAAAGTAAACAAGGTTTCCAAGTTATTTTTAATGGGAATCACTGCATTAGTGTACCGGTATCATAACAATATCTTCTAAAAATGAAACATTTTAAAGTTACTTAAAAACTATTTATAACGTTTATTGGGAACAGGAGGGATTATTAGCTATTTACCCATTTAAATCATTAAAACTTCTACCCAAGAAATGAGAGAGCACTTTGCAAACTGTTTCCTGATAGACGTTTTCTAGGCATTTTGAAGGCACTATTTGTCTGGGGATGGGGGCGTGTTTTGTTTTGTTTTTTAAGAGTAACAACTACAGAAGCACTCAGTTTGAAATTGCTTTCGTAAATCAATATATAGCTTCTTACAAACCTGCTCACAGAAGCTTAAATTATAAACAGTTCAACTCTAGAGATGTTTTCATGTTCATCTTAATACAGTCCCTTTTCACAATAAAATGTGCTTCAGTTTCAAAAACAATATAACTTTTCTAGGAGGAAAAAGAGTTTGTATCATAGTTCCAGTCCAAACAAAATAAATCAAAACCTGCTGAGAGACTACCAGCTTCCTACAGACAAAATGTAACAATTGCAACAAAACATTCCTGATTTCTTAATTTGGTTTTGTGTCAAACAAAACTATATACTAAAACACCGAGATACTAACTTTCCATACAGCTATATAAAAGTTAGTAGAATCTACCAACCTAGTTATAACAAACAGAGATGAACCAGGGAAGAAACCACCTACAACAAAAGATTATTACTAGTCTGTGTAAAAATATGCAAACATTATGCACTGATATTAGAGAGAGAATTTGGACTAACCAAATTTTTTTATATATATATATTATACACACACACATATATACACACACCTCTCAAAGAAAAACATTTAGCTCTGTAAAGTTTTCCTTTGAATCTTTTATTTGAATTTCCATGTTTGCCTCATCCAACCAGCTCACACACACACACATTCTATAATTAAAAGCCCAATCCAATTAAAGATATTGGGGTCAATTTAAAACTCCCAGCAGGAAAACAAAAAGACCTACAGACAGAATATCCTTAATGAATATACTTTCAAAAAATCAAAGGCAACTTTCTTCTTTTGTATGCACACTTTCTTACTTAAATCCTGACTGCCCTAAACTGTGTTATTCATGTGGAGTCATACAAAAGTAAAATACAATGCATGTGGAGCTATACAAAGTAAAAAGTAAAAAGCACTTTGTTAAAAGTTTACATTGTTCATTTTTATGCTACTTGTTTGTAGACAGGTAAGAGGTTATTTTAATATATACAAAATATGCACCAACTATGGTTGCTGAATTCAAGCGGTCCTATGAAAACAGCTACAATAAGTCAGAAGCAAGTACCTGCAGAACAAACTGCTATAAGCAGTATTATATAAGTATCAATACTGGCTAATAGTTTACTAGATATCTACATCCGAACTTCAACAATAAATGTCTTTGTCATAAGAAGTTTACTTTAAAGTAGATCTTAAAGATTTATTTTTGCAGAATAAATTCAAATAGCCATTCAACTAGTAATTATATTTAGGAATGTTATGGTATCCAAAAGTGTTAAAACCATTTATCATCCATTTGGCATTAAATTTAAATTTTAAGATAACAAAAGTCCTGTTTTAAAACCACTCATTTTAATTAAGGTACAAGGAAGAAAAAAAACTGTTAAAAGTGATGTAAAATGTCTGTTTATTGCCCAGAAGTAAACTGAGAATTGCAATTCACATATAGCAATTAAACACTCTATAAACCCCATGTCTGTCACCACTAGTTACTTCATGAGTGTAATCTAAATATATGATACTTCCAGTGATTTAAAAACTTTCATTCCAAAGTAGTTAACCCTCAAATAGCCAAAGTATCATATACCTATATACACTGCAATTTGTATTGTCAGAATAAATTACACTTTGTTTACAGAAGCTAATAACTAACCCTGCCTTTTTATTCAACTGTGCTGCCTATAATGCTATGCAAGTCCTTGAAACCACAACCGAGAGCAATGCACCAACAAATAACTAACAACAGTTCACTTCAACATCAACTTTTGGATGTGCAAGACAGCCACCATAATGGCTGATCCAGCAGGACTGATGCGCAGGAGGAGGTTGGTTTGTTTACTTGCTTGCCAGAGCCGCCAGCAGCAGCAGCAGCACCACTTGAGCAATGCAATGCCACGAACAGACCAGCCTTCCACATTTCTATTCTTAGCACACGCGCAACTTCCAAGCTGATAAAAAATTTACTACTAACAACACAGACTTCTACGTTACATTTACCTCAAATTCACTGCCAGGCGAGGGGGAGGGGGGAACCAGGGAAGGCGAGGGGGGGGGTCGGGGGGGGAGGGGTTTCGGCGTGGGAACTAGCCGCCTTTGGAGCCCCGCGCACCTCCCCCCGCCCCGCCATCACCTCGGCGATGCAGTAACCTGCGGTGCCTGGACAGGCCGCCCCCGCCAGCGTCCCCTGCCCTGCTCGGGGCGGCGGCCGGTCAGAGCCCCCCCCCCGGGCCGGCGCCGCTGGGACCAGTCTCGGGGGTGTCTGGGGCTGAGGGGGAGGAGCTGGGCGCTGGTGCAGCCTCCTCCCCACCCAGACAGGGACGGTCTGGCTAGGCCAGAGGCGCCCCCTCCCCGGCTCCCCGCGGGCTGCCTGCGCGCCCGGCTGCGGCCCCGTCACCCCAGCTGCCCCAGACCCGGCTCTTACCTGCGACGACGACGCCGCTGCGGAGCGGTCGGCGGCTTCGGGAGGGGATCCCCGCTGCCCCTCCCCGGTCCCCCCGCCGGGCTCGGTCCCTCGCGGCCGGTGTCTCCGCGGGGGGAGGGAGGCGGCTCCGGCCCCGGCGCGCGGAGGCGGCGGCGGCGGCTACATGGAGCGAGCGTCCCCGCTACACAGGGAGGCGCCCGGCCGGGCAGCGCGGCCGCAGCATCCACGGGGTCAGGGCGGCGGCTCCTCGCTCCGGCTCGCTCGCCCCGGGGCCCCCGCTCTCGGCTCCGCCCGCCGCCTCCGCCGGGCTCGTTATTGACTTTCGGGAAAACTCCCGACGTCACTGGCTCCCCCCGAGTGTCTCCCCCTCCGTCCGCGGCGGCGGCGGCGGCATCCCCCAGCTCTCGCGAGAAGCGCTGCACTGGGGGGGCTGCCAGACAGAGGGGGGAGGAGAAGGAGGGGGAGCCAGACAGAGTGGGGAGGGGCGGGGGTCTGAGGTGAGTGTAGGAGACAGCCCGACCGACCCGGCCTGACAGACAGCCTGGGGAGGCTGGCTGAGGGGAAGGAAGAGCCAGAGGCCGGGAGGGCTGGAAAGGAAGGGAGCTAGGCAGAGGGGGAGATGGAGGGGATGGGGAGAGGCAGGCGGAGGGAAGAGGGGTGGAAACTCATCCCATGGGAAGGGTTCTGGGGCTGGAAGAAGTTCACCTAGGTTTCAATTTTCCTTTTCAGGCATAAAGGCACGTGTGGCTAAGGTTACCCAGCCAGCAAGTGGTGAACGTTTCCTTAGCTTTTGGATTTGTTCTTTAGATTTGTACCAACACGCCCTATGCAAGGATAATAACCATCCCCCTGCTGTTGTCTCTACACTCTATGGTTAAGCCCTTTTGTTTTCAGATTTTATTTTGTTTACAATTTCTCAGCTATTTGTTCAGGTTTATTACAAAAATTTTGAAAAAAAAAATAACCTCACACTTTTCTGGGTAAATATCAAGGTAACTATCCCTCTCTTCTCCTGATCTTGTTTTTGCTTTTTAAACTTTCAAAATAAAGTTTTGTTTATTTTCCTTATGTTCTGAAAGGAAATCAGATAATTTTTCATTTTCAACCCATTTTAGCCTGAAAAGTAATTCACCAATCTTTATTTGCTTTGATGTACAGCTAGTTATCAGCATATCTGTAAAGCTGATGTGTGTGCGATAGTGGGTGTGGGACTGACAATAGTAATACACCAGTGCTCAAGTCATTCCATTACTTTTGCCCTTGCTCCCCACTCCTGTGAAGGAAATAGCAACTCAGTAAGAGGTTATGGAGCTGCCATCTCTCCTTCTGGAGCAGGCCTAGAAGTGGAAGAGGTGGAAGAAGCAGAGTGAGGAGGTGGCACTCTCATCTCCATCTCTTCTGCTTCAGGGCCCACTCCAGAAGAAGAGGTGATGGCTCAGATGATCAAACTGCCCTCTCGCCTGCCAGAGCACGGGGCCAGATCTGGGGAGTTCTGGCATTTCTGAAATTCAGGTGAAAATTGGTGAAAACCAAATAATGGCTTCTGTAAAACCATCTGGGTAAAAAAATGGTAAAAACTGAAAACAAAGGGCCTTTGTTGTGGTATAATAACTGTTCCCTGTACTATCACCCCTCTGAGTTAGAATGAGCTCTTTGGGACAGGGACTTTGTTTATGATCTGTAAAATACGGAGTACATTTATATCCCTCTTTAATAACAGCTCTACTTTTTCCAATAGTGTTACTTGCCTGTCTTCTCTCTATATTGTAATTTAAAAGAAAACTCTTCTATAAAAATTGTGTGGTTTATAGCACACAAAAGCTATCCAATCTGGACATGTTTTGAGTTTTATTTCATTTTCTTTAAACACTTGTCTTCCCCTGAGAACTGATGGCACAGTTGGCTCTGTACAAACTTCGAAGAATGGAGCAGTAACACCACAAGGGAAAATGTTAAAACTCACTCTAGTTGAGGTATCTATGGAACATCTCAAATCTGTACCTTTTAAAACAATCATTTTTAGCTCCTTGCTTAATTTCTCTAGTGTTTACATATATTTTATCCTAATGGATGTCTAAGAAAGATCAAGAATTTTTTCCACTTAAAGTTCTCCTTGATCGTTGACTGAAAAAACACTAAACTTTTGCTTCTCAGATCTTGATCCTGCAATACTAACTTGAACGAGTGATTCTTATGTATCTAGTCCCATTGACTAAAAGACTATATGTTAGCAGACTGCTGCTTCATTAAAATACATTTTGTGGCAACATACTGCTACCTTTTGATTTTTATTCTATCAGTTTAATGTTTTGCATAATATGTATGCAGTTTCATTTGTGCTGAAGTACATCCATTATATTTACAATTGATAGTGACATGTATAAGGATCTGTTATCACTCCAAAAGGAAAACGATGTTGATTTATCAAACTAAAACGTTTCAGTGTTTCTTTACCCTAACATTTGTTCTAAAAGTGACCTGCAAAGACAATATTTATTTATGGGAAACAGTGGGTTATGTTGTTCCTTTTCCTTGCTACTCCACTGCCTTTTAAAAAAAAAAATTGAAATTGCAGGTCCTTGTTTCCTGCTTTTGCTGGAGGACCTGGTGAGATCTCTGAAAGGCTTAAATAATCACTTGGGGCTGTAACCAAGATTCAGCTCTCTGTCTCTTCAGTTGTGAAGGAGAAAAGCAAAACCTACTCCCTACATTAATTAAGAGATACTTTTCTAGAAAAGCACACACCATACATCTTCAGTTCCTACAGTGAGGGACTTCCTCTTTTTCAGTAGCTCCTTAATGAAATGAGTAGACTGTGTCATCAGTCACTATTTCTGTGGCACACTGCTATTCTGTTTGTTGTAGAGTAACTGCAAAAGAACCCAAAGCTTGAGCATAGGCAATAACTAGTAGACTAGCTGTCAGACCCTGCACCTTCCTACATGCATGCTTTGTTCTATCCTAGTGTCACTGGCTCACTAATATAGCCCTTTTATCCCTCTAATCTTCCTCTTAGGACACTTATATAGCAGGGTGGCTTGCCCAGTGGCTGGAAAGCCTGGGACTAAGGCAGCCCCAATTATAAGATGAGTACCACCTGAGAGGAATCAGGGATTCCAATATAAAAGATATCAGAAAGGTGGCAAGTATGAGGTGGGGGTGTGAGTGTAGGGTAAAAGGGCTGAATTCTAGAAAGAGGGCTGGGGAGTGGGGATGGTTTCAGGCAGAGTTTATGATTTTGGGACTTTGTTGAGAACTGTTTGGATTATTTTGTGATTAAGATTGTGTGAACTTTATATGACATTAAACTAGCCTGAGAAAGGGGTGCTAAGAGTCACAATAGAGATTATTTAGAGTACTTAAGTAAAAAGTCTATGAGTAGGGGCTAATAGGGACAGAATACCTCTAAATCACTTCTGGCCATAAAGGGGTACTCAACAAGCAGCCACCGTGCTATAACTTGCTTTGGAATATTCAGCAATCTTTTCTGCTTTACCTAATTTGAGTTTGAGGGCTATACAGATGTTTTCACAACCTACTGATTGACCATACCTACCATTTCTGGCTTTGAAAAACTACTAAACTTGTATTTAACCAGAGTAAACATAACATAAACATTAACAATAGCTTTCAGTATTGCTTCTTTTTTTTTTTTTTTTTTTTTTTTTTTTTCAGAGGGAAAGGCTAATTTTATGAGACCAGAGTAGTGCTTCCCTTCCTGATTACAGTCTGGCTCCCCAAACTGCTCTCTGATTTTGATCCTTCTCTCTTGGAGAGCCAGTCAGCAACCCTTCAAATTCAAAACACCTGAAGTTTCAAATGAGCAATGTGTGTGGCGCTTCTATCCTGGAGTTCAAGCCTTTGTGTCTGAGTGCATCCATTATGTTCTTTTTGGGGTTTTAAAAATGAATACATAGTAACTCAAATTACTACACTTACCCTTGAGCTGCCCATGCCAGGTTATGTGGTTTAACAATCACATATGACTAGTTTCCCTATTGTGATATGAAAGACCCACACCAGTAATGGGGGGAAATGACTGGCAGATGAAGCAATGATATTCACTATACATTAAGTTAAGTGCTGCCAAATGCATAAACTGAAAAAAAAAATCAAATCACTTTCAATTATAGGGGCTACTTGCAAAAACAATGCTTAAACTTTTTTAGACAAATATGATTTGTTTGTGTAATTAGATGACACCATAGATATAGTGAGTCTGATCCTGTGAGGTGTTAAATGTCCTCAACTTCCATTTGGCTGTGATTCTGAATCCCCTTTCTTGTTACATACACACAAATTCTTCTCATGATAACTAGATTCTTAAGGATAAGAATGAGCTTATTTGTAGGGTGAAGGAACATAGATTGGGTACCGATTCCACCTCATCAGACACCCACAATGCATTGAGAAATAACAGAGCTGGTTGGTGTGTTCAGGCGGATTTTACAGTCTTTCTCTGTCACTGATTTCTAACTGGTTCTGTCTCTTTCCTTCACCCCTCCCATCTCTGCTTCTCATTAACCTCAGTGCCCGTTCCCTGTCTCATGGGGCAATGTGTTCTCACTACAGTTACTATGCTTTCCTCAGCATTCTCCTCCCTCTCCCACAGCTACCCATTCAAATGACTACTCACAACTGCAATGGAACCTTTCAATACCAACATCACCCCCCTTCTCCTCTTAAAAGGGGACATTATCCATCGTGTTCTGCTTGTTGGTAGTAACAACCACAGCACACATAATAAGCATTTATTTATTTTAGACCAACAACATGTAAGCACGCTACAAACATGTAGGAAGGTCAGGTCCCTGCTCCAAATTTGTTACAGAATAACAGTAGAGGAACTAATGTTATTTTGTGTACCTTGTTACTGTAATTAGTTTAGCTATGCTGAGCACCATAGGATTCATGGATTAACGTCCGTTATTTTTACAGCATTTATATTATTTGGTGTTTTATCATTTATATATTTAATGGCTTTTTTATTATTATTTCAGTATTACTCAAAGGCCTCAATAAAAGTTGGGGCCTTTTGTACTAATTGTATACTAATGCTGAACAAACACATAGAAAGACATGTTACCTGCCCGGATAAGTTTAGTCTAATTTGAAACTAGACAAAATAATTGAGTGTGACAAACAATGGGAGGAGAGGGAGGAAAAGAGTAATGACAATATGATCACACAGTTATATAGGTTAGCTATAAGCATAACTTGATGTAAATATCCTCTAAAGTTCTTGGAAATTTTCCCTCAAAGTGAGCACATAAATTGGCTCCACGGTCGACAGATTTATCTGAGGAAGGTCAGTCCACTACAGAAGCAACCCCCCAATCCAATCCAGTCTTTTTTCTTGTGTTCTCTATCCATCTTTAATGTCCCCTGTCCCCCCACCTAACTCTCTCTCTCTCTCTCTCTCTCAAAGGAATTAAATGCAAAGCCATTGGCAACAAAAATCTTTGTTGTGGACTATAATAGCACAGTGACCAGCATAAAGTGATTTCTAATTAAGCACCTCATAAGAGGGCCTGATCTTTCTCTCCTGAAGGTGGTGCAGAAAATGCCAACTGATTTAAATGGGAAAGGATCTAGCCCATAATGCATGAGCACAAGCAAGGAGATTAAGGTTATGAGGCAGGGGGAACAGGTGGGAATCTTAACTGAATGTCCTATGCTTAGAGGCTTTGTTGGTTACATGTCCCCACTTCTGAGAAAGGCATAGCTATCCAGAGAGAAGGAAAGGAGCGTATGAAGAGAGAGGCGGCTGCTGCTGAAGAGAAAAGAAGCCAGCTCCTGCCAACTGTAGGCCAGACTGTCCCCTTGGCATATATAAGGAATCTTTCCCATCTTCTTTAACAAATAATTAGGGAATGTGAAGGTGAGTGAACCTTATCCTTTGAATCAGGGCCGGATTATCTTTTTGTGGGCCCGGCGCCAAACATATTTGTGGGCTCCCATTGGGGAAATAGGGCATGTGATGGGGGGCGGTCCGCAGAGTGAGGGGCCGGTTGGGGGCAATGAGACACAGCACAGCAGGAGTGGCCCCACTCAGCCCAGCACAAGGGCACTATTTACAAACCCCAAACTGCTAGACGCACACTGGCCCGCCCAGCCCTGCGCTGCCAGCATGCCCCTTCCACATTGCCTCCTGCCCAGTGCCCTCCTCTTATGCCAGTGCCCCCTCATTCAGAGACTTCCCCCACAGATCCCTATGCCCAGCACCCCCTGCCTAGAGACCCCTCCCACTGACATCCCACCACAACTACACAGCACCCTGCACACCATACCCCCTACCCAGCTCCCCCACCCACAGATCCCCTACTGTCCAGCACCCCCTTCACAGTCCCACCATCACAGTTGTACAGTGCCCCATATTCCTGAGGGAATTCTGTATCAAATTCTGTGAATAATATTTTAAAATTCTGATTTTTTTTTATAATAAATAAATATGGAAGCTCCACCATGGCAGTGGGGAGCACAGGCCACTGGCTGCATGGAGGTGGGAGATCACCCTGCAGCCTTCCCCCTCCCCTGGGACAGGGACTTGGCAGTGAGACTGAACCTGACCCTGACACAGCACAAGGACCAGGCCTGCCACAGAAACACCCTGTGGCCCTGCCCGTTTTGTGCCAGGCACACCAGATATGGGCAGGGAGGCTAAGCCCAGCAGCAGGATCCAAGTGCAGAGGGACTTAGTGTGGGCGTATCCAGATGGGGGTAAGAGGGTTCTGTGGGGGGAAGTCTGGGTGCAGGCAGCTCAGTGGGGGATCTGGATGCACAGGGAGGTGCCAGGTGCTGGGGCAATGGGAGTCTGCAGGGGGGATCAAGTGAAAGTGGTTGGAGCTCAGCGGGGTGAGGGGGGGCAAGTCTAGGTGCAGAGGAGGTGGAGTTGTTGTACTTAAAGTACTGCACAGGATCTTTTCAGGGGGAATAAGGCAAATGCCACATTCATTGGTAATACATGCATCAATCAACACTGTATCATATGCATATGAACTATATTACACTCATGCACTCACATACTCCATCTTCTTGTTGTTACCAACTAGTTGCTCCCCTTAACTTCACTGGCCAGGTGAGTTAGATAGGGGAGGGGTGGAGCCAGGCTTCTGCCAATCTGGATCAATGCTCCGATGTTGACAAAACCCAGGGTCCTCTGCAAGACACCTCACATTTATAGCAGCTTCCCTCCCATGCAAATCTATACCAGATTCAAAATCTGTGTCTGTTGGTCATTTGTGCTGCTTCCTTCTGGGTGTTGTCCCAGTACTGTTCAAAGAGGTTGTTTCCAAAAGAAGGTGCTATTCAAAGAGGGCGTCTCCAAAAGAAGGTGCTTGATTCTAAACCCTCCCCTCCCAGGTCATCAATATGTCTGCTCTTCTTTAGTGAGACCACTTGACAAGTTTGATTGTCCTTGGGTCTGGCTTCAATCCCCTCTCCAACTAGCTGTCTGGAGGTGCTTGCCTTCCATGCCTTGCTCATTCACGCAACATGCCAATTGATTAAGGGAGTGTGGGGAGGGGGAATCTTATTCTACTCATAGCAAAAAGACATTTTTCTTCTACTTTAACTATCCTTAGGGGCTATAACATTATACCAAGGCTTAACACAAAGTTTTCTATAACTTTTTCTACATAGGGATCTGATACAAAGTTCCTATATCAAAGGACTTGATACAAAGTTGTATGAAAATAGCTTAATACAGGGTTATATGAAGAGGCATAATACAAAGTCATATGCAAGTTAGAGGTTATATATGGATAGGCTTAATACAAGGTTATATAGAGAGGCATAAAGTTATGTGAAGATGCTTAATACAGAGATTTATCTACAGGGTTCATTTGGGTGGGGTCCAGGTGTAGGTGGTTGGGGCTCAGTGGGGAGGGTGTCTGGGAGGGCTCATCGGGGTGGTACAGATCAAGGGGAGGTGGGGCTTATCAGGGTGAGGGTTTGATGGGCCTGCTTAACAGGGGAGCCCCAGCTGCTGCCAAGAGGATCTGCATGCTGGGACCCCGTTTCCCCTATCCCAGGGATTGGTAACCTTTGGCACTTGGCCCACCAGGGTAAGCCCCCTAGTGTCCATAGGTTTGGCTGATTGCGGCTCCCACTGGCCGCGGTTCGCTGCTCCAGGCCAATGGGGGCTGCGAGAAGCTGTGGCCAGCACATCCTTCGTCCTGCAGCCCCCCATTTGCCTGGAGCCACGATCGGCCGAACCTGCGGACGCGGCAGGTAAACAAACTGGCCCGGCCCACCAGGGGGCTTACCCTGGCGGGCCACGTGCCAAAGGTTGCCGATCCCTGCCCTATCCCCTTCTCTTCCCCATCCCATGCCCCTTCCTTCCCCACTGCCTCTGTCCCCCTGCCTTGCCTGCCCCTGCCCACCATGGGTACTCACTGTTGTACAAGATGAAGGATGGCTCCCAGCACACAGAAGGGAGCTCAACCAGCACTAGGACCCAGAAGGTGGTGTCCAGCTGCAAAGTCCGGGGAGCTGAGCAGCACCTTCTTTTTCCAGCCTGGCTGTGCAGCTCTGCAGTCAGAGTAGGTATGCTCATTCCATCCCCCTCCCCAAAACCCCACCCATGCCTCTTCTCTGCCTCCTCTCCCCAGGTGAGCATGCTGCGGCTGTGCTCATCCTCCACCCTCCTGCCAGCAAACAGCTGATCAGCGGCAGGGAGGGGGAGGGCAGGAAGGGAGCAAGCTGTGAGAAGAGGCAGGGGAGGGGGAGCTTGGCTGCCCTACTGCAGCATGAGCCTCAGTGCCAGGAGCACCAAGCTTCTGCCTCCTGCAGGAGAGAGCGGGGGGTGGACAAGAGTGGCCTGGTCGGGGCCCCCCTGGAGTGTGGGCCCGGCTCCATGGAGCCACTGGCTCCATGGTAAATCCGCTACTGCTTTGAATAGCTGTTACTTCAGCACATGACTGCCCTGTCAGTATTCTCTTTTCCTCCCAGCAGCCATACAGTCTCCTTTACATAACTTGCTTGCATCAGTATCATCAGTCACTTGGATTATAGCCCTCATTATTCTGTACCCTTAGAGGTGTGGGAAAGTTCTCTTAGGCTTAGCCATAAAAGTGGTTGAGTAGCTGCTCCTGGAATGCTCTCTATGCTGCTTCCCTAATTTTGCCTCTGACCTGCCTTATGTCAGAAAGTGCCTGCATTTCCTGAGAACTAAAATATGAACTGAAATTAAAGAAAATTAACATTTAGACTACAACCACAGATTGGGTTTACACTAGCAAGGACTTTCACAGGTCTGATAAGTGTACTTTGGTTAATTATCTGGTATAACCACACATTAAAATCTTAACAATAACATTGCATTAACAATTTTCAAAACTATGGGCCAGATTCACTTGAAGGCTTTAGTTCATTTGCACCAGTTTTGCTGACTAAGATGGATTTACAACTGCTTTGCTTCGTCTGGGCAATACAAAGCATCCAGAGAATACTGGTGAATCTGGCCTTTTATATACTTACATTTTGCAGAATAATCCAATGTGAAACACAAGAGAAATATTTAAAATGAGATTTTCTGTCAAATTGAGTACTGAGCTGTCCAGTCCAAACTTTTTTGATAACAGAAATTTGATCAATTATGAACCTCTTATACCTTTCTTTACCCTGTGCTTGGGGAGTTGAGGGGGAGGGAAAGAGTATCAGCAAAGACTAGCAACTTGTAACTCAGTACAAGAGACAAAAGTATTCACCCATCCTCCAGTAATGCCAAGATTTGAACAGGGTGCTCCTGAGCAGATGGTTTAACAGACTAAAGCATTAGTTTGCTGATCCTCTGTGCTTGCTAATTAATTCTTCAGTTTACTAGGATTTAAGATGATTGTTAAAAACAAGGCTTCCCTTAAAATAAACTTTAGGTAAATGTTGGAAAATGATAGTAGAGATTATAATGATTATAAGAAGCATTTGTGTGTCATCTTTTAGAAATGACATTAATCAGTTGACCTGTCTTACCTGCTATCCTCATGTGTTTCAGATTTTCTTCTAAGAAGAAGAATTCTGCTTTGTTTTCCTAGTTAATTAATCCTCTAACTTCTTGTTGATACTGTTGGGTCAAGATTATCCCCTTGAATTCAGTGGGAGTGCTGTATGCATAGCCAAGGGAAAAATTTAGTCCTATGTTTTCAAATTCTACTTCCCCGTTGACTTCTCTCTTTTCAGTTGTTCTAAGATTGCTTGTTATACGCTTGTTTTTGCAATTCTCATATAATAGTTTATATTATATTACACCAAAATGGAAATATTATGGAGGAAATATTATGAAAAAACATTTTCTGTGAAAACAAAGTCTTTACTCACCAAAACAAAAAGTTATATATTCTGAAGACAAAGGTCCATTTTTTCTGTCCTTAATGGGGTCTGTCTAATCTAAGTGCTTACATGATCCCCATTATTATACTAATGGCCTGATCCAATGCTCACTGAACTCAGTGGAAAAATTTCCCATTGATTTCAATGGACTTTGAATTAGGTCCTATCTGAGTATCTCTCCCCATTTTGTTGAGGAGGGCTGGATGGATTTAGTTAGTCCTCACTACTTGGCCTTGCTTGCAAACAGAGGTTGCTGTGGAGTGATACAAGTTGTTTTTGTTGCTTTTTTCCCCTCTAGTTTTGTTTACAAAATTGTTTTCTTAGTTGTAGCCAAGGCTACCGCTGGATGGTTAGTTATATCTTCTTTCATTTGACCAACGTGTCTGAATTAAGAGTTCCATTGCATCTCTATAATTATTGATTTCATCACATATATTATTGAGTTGTTTGTTTTTGTTAAAAAAAAACAAAAATTTGTAGATAATTCATACCTTATTATTTAGGCTATCCATCTGGTAAACCAAGAAGATGCTATTACTGCACAGTGAAAGAGTGAACTTTTTAGTAAACCTTCAGTATTTTTTTGCACCAGTCTTAAGTTAATTATAAAATGAATTTTCTGATCCAAAATAAATGGAAAAAATTATGAAATAATTAAATCCTTAATATAGCCTTAAAGAATCCACTTCTGAGGTCACTTACAATATTTTTAGGCTGTCAAGCAATTAAAAAAATTAATCGCATGATTAATCGCATTGTTAAACAATAATAGAATACCATTTATTTAAATAATTGTGGATGTTTTCTACATTTTCAAATATATTGATTTCAATTACAACACAGAATACAAAGTGTACAGTGCTCACTTTATTTTTGATTACAGATATTTGCACTGTAAAAAACAAAAGAAATAGCATTTTTCAATTCACCTAATACATGTACTGTAGCGCAATCTATTTATCATGAAAGTTGAACTTACAAATGTAAAATTATGTAAAAAAATCTTTATTCAAAAACAAAACAATTTAAAACTTGAGAGCCTACAAGTCCACTCAGTCTTATTTCTTGTTCAGCCAATCGCTCAGACAAACAAGTTTCAGAGGGGTAGCCGTGTTAGTCTGAATCTGTAAAAAGCAACAGAGGGTCCTGTGGCTCCTTTAAGACTAACAGAAGTATTGGGAGCATAAGCTTTCGTGGGTAAGAACCTCACTTTTTCAGATACAAGTAATGGAAATCTCCAGAGGCAGGTATAAATCAGTATGGAGATAACGAGGTTAGTTCAATCAGGGAGGGTGAGGTGCTCTGCTAGCAGTTGAGGTGTGAACACCATGGGAGGAGAAACTGCTTCTGTAGTTGGAAGTTTGTTTACATTTGCAGGAGATAATGCTGCCCACTTCTTGTTCACAATGTCACCTGAAAGTGAGTACAGGTGTTCACCTGGCACAATTGTAGCCGGCGTCGCAAGATATTTACATGCCAGATGTGCTAAAGATTCATATGTCCCTTCATGCTTCAACCACTATTCCAGAGGACATGTGTCCATGCTGATGATGGGTTCTGCTTGATAACAATTCAAAGCAGTGCGAACCAACGCAGGTTCATTTTCATTATCTGAGTCAGATGCCACCAGCAAAAGGTTGATTTTCATTTTTGGTGGTTTGGGTTCTGTAGTTTCCATATCAGAATGTTGCTCTTTTAAGACTTATGAAAGCATCCACATCCCTCTCAGATTTTGGAAGGCACTTCAGATTCTTAACTAAATAAACAATAATCAATATATGGAGATATACCTATCTCATAGAACTGGAAGGGACCTTGAAAGATCATCGAGCCCAGCCCCCTGCCTTCACTAGCAGGACCAAGTACTGATTTTTCCCCAGATCCCTAAGTGGCCCCCTCAAGGATTAAACCTTGGGTTGAATGTTGTAGTGACCTTTAGAAATCTCACATTGGTACCTTTTTTGAGTTTTGTGAAATCTGCAGTGAAAGTGTTCTTAAAACGAACAACATGTGCTGGGTCATCATCCGAGACTGCTATAACAAGAAATATATGGCAGAATGTGGGTAAAACAGAGCCAGAGGCATACAATTCTCCCCCCAGGAGTTAAGTCAAAAATTAATTAACACATTTTTTTTAACGAGTGTCATCAGCATGGAAGCATGTCCTCTGGAATGGTGGCTGAAGCGAGAAGGGGCATATGAATGTTTAGCATATCTGGCATATAAATACCTTGCAATGCTGGTTACAAAAGTGCCATGCGAAGGCCTGTTCTCACCTTCTGGTGACATTTTAAATAGGAAGTGGGCAGCATTATCTCCTGTAAATGTAAACAAGCTTGTTTGTCTTAGTTATTGGCTGAATGAGAAGTAGGACTGAGTGGACTTGTAGGCACAAATTCTGCTTTTTGTTGCATATGTGAAAATCTTTCAGCTTCATTGAGTTTGCAACTGTGTAAATCAGAGCAAAATTTTATCCAAGTCTGTTGTAGACCTAATAGAACAATTTGACGTTATAACTGTTAATTTATCTGAGACCACTGACTTTGCTGACCATCTTGTTTGAAGGAATGTAAGACTGTACCTCATGAATATGTTTCCCTACTGTGTTGTTCCAATTTTGCATTTAAATCAATGGATTTACACCAACATAAAACTGGAAAATGCAATGGTGAATCAATACCTGTTAGTGCAGAGTATTCTTTTTTTATATATTCCCTACTAGCATAAATAAATTAGTTACTGTGACTGATTTGGTGATGAACTTTGAATCCATCTAGACATTTTCCTATGTCTCTTTCACTCATTATGACAGGAATACTAATTGGGCCACCATGAAATATATCTGATAGAGAGTTTTTAAGTCCCTAATTCCTTGGGAAACGGCAGCTTTGTTAAAATGACTGTACCACAACTAAAGTGGGGCAGAATTTGTCTAGGGCTTACCCAAGAAAGGGCAGCCTGATTAAAACCCATAACAAGTCTCATGTCCTTCTTGTGGTGTACCCAGACAATAACATACAGCTTTCTAGATTCCCAGAAATAGTGTAAAAATATCTTATTGTTTGTTTGGAGAAAACATTTTTTTTAAAACTGTCTCTTCCAACTGAATAGAGACTATGGGTAGGAAATTACATCTTAGTTAACCAGTTAATGTTAAGGAGGGTTTCCAGGTCCAGCAAAGATAAGGGGATATTTTGCTACCTTTCCAAACTAAGGTTTGAAGAAAGGATTTTATATTTAAATTTAAATGAAGATATTTCTGAAGTTTGAGTAATTTAACCACTTCCCCACTCCACCCAGGAACATTACACAGGGGCTTTATCTTATTCCAGGTTTGATTCTCCCCACCAACTGGCTGCTATACTTCTAACAAAAAGGGGGAAGTATTTTATTTCAGGTTATTGAATTCAATAACCTATCACTCTTGATACTGTCTGTAAAAAGGGAATCCTCTAATAGTATATTATTAAATACCCTCATGTCTTTCCTAATTTATGGTTGTTTACTTCTGTATTAAACCGTAAGAACACAGGGGCATGATCAGATAAGACAATTTTATCTATTTCCTAGCATTTCCCATATCTGTTATTTAAAAACTAATTTCTTCTTATAGGTATATGCAACTCTGAGAGATCTAGACCAGTGGTTCTCAACCTTTTTGGGCTCAGGATCTATTTGTAAACCTTGATGGTCTGTTGCAATCCAGGAAATAGCTTTAATGTAAAAAACATCTGGTTTACTAAATATTTCTTACCCATGATCTACAATATACACATTAATTTAATAAGTAGTATATAAGTACACCATCCATATCATAACAGCAGCTCTTGCAGCTTCTGTCCTGCAGGACTGGCTGGGCTCAGCTCCCCACTAGGTTTGCCAACTTGGTAATATTTAAAAACCGAACACTTCAGCAGGGATGCTGGAATCTCCCCTGCCAGGTCCCTTCCCCACAAGGCCCCACCCTCACCCCACCTCTTCCCCTGAGGCCCTGCCCCTGTCCCACCTCTTCTCCAGAGGCTCCGCTCTCATCCACTCCTCTTTCCCCCTCCCCTCTGTTGCTTGCTTCTTGAAAATAGAAATCAAACAGAAATAATAAGGGAAGACCTATTTGCATGAAGCATATATAATACCACAGTACCTGGCATTTTTTTTGAGACATCTCAGATAAATTTAGGATCAGTAATAATGTAATGTGTGCTTTTTCATTCTGAATTACTCAAAAGGTTCTGGGAAAATATATGTAAAATACTAGCAAAGAATATCTTCTGTGCTTCTTCTCTAAGCTTACTGGGATTGGAAAGGATATCCTTTGGGGAAAGATTGCATCCAAGCTAGAGAGGTTGGCACTTTCTACAGTAGGCTGCTTGATATGAGAATTAATGATATACAGTAACCTCCATACATTCTTCCAAATGTATACAAACTGAAAAAAAGAACTATTACGTCAATTTCGCTATCTCCCCACCAATGTCAGATTGTTCTCACTTATAAAGTTATGTTTTATCTAGTGTAGTTTTCAGACCCTAGTGTGACATTCTATACCTTGGGGGAGCATACTGTAACCCCCATATTCCTCATTTTCATACAATCGTGATCTTACATATAAAGCATGCCTTGTAAGGTATCAGGGGAAAGGTTATGATCTGCTGAAAGTCATTTATCTATTCATATATGTGTATCATTAATGCATATGAAGTTATGAGAATTGTGTTGTATGGTAGTCACTAAAGCATGCTGTAAGCTGGGGAAGCAGCCAGATATTAGGTCTCCAGAGGCAGGGCCGGCTCCAGGCACCAGCCGAGCAAGCTGGTGCTTGGGGCGGCAGCTTGTAGGAGGCGGCATTATGCCCAATCCGAGGGCGGCACGGATGCTTTTTGTTGTTGTTGTTGTTTGTTGTTCTGCTCCGGCCGCCCTGTAGGGGGCAGTGGTGTGGAGGACGGGAGCACCCTGCAGCAAGCCTGGCAGGGCAGCCCCCATCCTTCCCTCCCAGCTGACTGGAGTGGTGCGGAGCCCTCCTGGCAGGGGGCACTGCAGGAGGGGCCACGTGGCAGAGCCCCGCTGAAGCCCTGGCCGCCCCCCCTTCTCTATCTCCCCCCGCTAGCCAGAGCACATCTGCAGGGCAGGGAGTCCCCCTGCACCCTGGCTCTGGCCGCGCCGCAGGTTTTTTTTTTTTTTTTTTGCTTTGCTGTTCTGGCCACCGCGGTTTATTTTTTTATTTTTTTGCTTGGGGCGGCCAGAAAGCCAGAGCCGGCCCTGTCCAGAGGCAACAGCAAGGAAAGTAATCAACTCCCGGGTGGGGTGTCAAACAACCCATCAACAGCCATTGTCCAGCAAGGGAGCTACAGTGCAGTGACTCACCTGCATGAGGCCATACCAGATGAAATTGCTCAACCTTGCTTGGAGAGACTCAGCAATGCCCCCCCAGACATGACTGGACTTGCGCTCCCAAAGCACATGGACTGAGGGTATAAAACAGACACCGTGGACACATACTGGGCCCTTCTGCCCACATCTATGCTGCAGGCAACTAAGACACTGAGAAGAAGACAAGACTCCAACACAGGAGATTGGCCCAGGTTTAAGGAACAAACCTGTATATTAAAGACTGCGATATCCAATGGGGTGAGAAAAACTGCTTAATCTAGTTGCTGCCCAGCCTAATAGGGTTGAGAGTTTAGACTGCGTGCTTATATTTTATTTTATTTTGGTAACCACTCTGACTTGTTATGCTTTAACTTATGATCATTTAAAATCTTTCTTTATAGTTAATAAATCTGTTTGTTTAGTCTACCTGAAGCAGTGTGTTTGGTTTGAAGCATGTCAGAGACTGCCCTTGGGATAGCAAGCCTGGTACATATCAATTTCTTCGTTAAATTGACAAACTCATAAGCATCCAGCAGGCATAACTGGACACTGCAAGAAGGAGGTTCCTAGGGTTGTGTCTGGGACCAGAGATATTGGCTAGTGTCATTCGGTTGCCAGGGCCGGCGCTTCCACTAGGCGACCCTAGGCGGTCGCCTAGGGCAGCAGGATTTGGGGGGCGGCATTTTGCCGCCCTTGGCGGAAATTCGGCGGCGGGGGGTCCTTCCACTCCGGATCTTCGGCAGCAATTCGGCGGCGGGTCCTTCACTCGCTCCGGGACCCACCGCCGAAGTGCCCCGAAGACGCGGAGCTGAAGGATCCCTGCCACCAAAGACCCCAGGCCTCCTGAATACTCAGAGGAGGAGCGCTGCCACCTAGGGCGGCAAAAACTCTGACGCCACTCCTGTCAGTTGCACAATCCAAAAAGCAGTTTACCTGCCAGAGGCTGTGCGTGAACAACCCAGGAGTGGGGGTTCTCACAGCAGAGCAGGGTAAGGCTGGCTCCCAGAGTCAAAGATTGTAGTGATCTACTAGGTCACTAGTCCAGATAACACCAGAGAGGAACGTCACACTTAGCTCTATGGGATTTAAATTGCTGCCCTTGGTTGATTACTCCATGTTTTAATTGATCTCTGTCTAGAAATTCTTCCTGATGTTCACCCTACATTTTCCTTTTCTGAATTTCATTCCATTGCTCTTAGTTATACTCTCTACAGCACCCAAAGTTTCTCTCTCTTTCTTTGCTATTTACAACCTTCATATATTTGTAGACTGCTATCCTGTCCCTTTGCATGTTAGTTATCCCATCAGTCCCTCCAGCTTCCTAATCCTTTCTGTTGTCCTTTTTTTGACTCTTGTTAGTTCAATAGGTCTAGTATTTAGGTTGCCAGAAATGAATTCAGCATTCCAGATGTGGTCAAACAGAAAAAGACTATTACCTCTTGGCTCAGTGACATTATGTCTATGCAACCCAAAATGACATTTTCTTTTTTGTTGTCAATTCCATTACAAATTCATGTTGGACTCACAAGTTGTTGTCCATTATTACCATGAGGTTTCTTTCAGTGATACTACTTTCATGTTTCTCTCTCTCTCTCATCATATCTTCCATGAATTTTATTAACATTCTTGTAATGGGATGTACCAGGAAACCCCAAGCAGTTGGTCTGGGGCCATCTAAGTAAATCTAAGGTCCCAAACTTATTTCCCCAAACCGGAGAGGATATCTATTATTTGGAGCTATTTATACCCCGGAACTCAATAATTTTTTTCTTAATTTTACCACTAATGATATAGAATCCAACCTGTGATTTACTTCACACAAACCCTACTAGCACCTCTGTTAACCTCTAGAAAGATCAGTGCTTCTAAGTTAAACTACTAAAAAGGATCTAACTCTTATATTGTATATATCTTGCTTTTGATGTACAAGCCATCTCCCTTTTCTGAAATCAGATAGCCCCAATTCCCCACTTCCCATAACCGTGAGTTAGGATAACAGAAACCACCGGACCTGATTGGCTAACCCACAGATTAGACTCAAATGCCTATCCTCATACTCTGAACATAATGAAATGGAGAAACTCCTGTTCAGCTATCTGTCTGGAGTTCTACTCCTAGAGACTCACAAAACTGACCCTGTAATCACCTACGTACATGCATAACTTTATGCACTGTGAGAAGTCTCTTTGAAGTGAGATTCTTAGTGCATCAAGTTAAGCATATGTGTAAGTCTTTGTAGGATCAGGATCACAAGGATTTGTAATTGATTTTCCTAATTTCCTGGGAGCAATAATAGCTTTCTGGGAAGCTTCTGAAACCTTTTCCAGTTCCAATGGAAATCTGGTCTATTTTACAAACTAGAAAGGATATTATTGTCTTGAGAGATTTCTCCAGAAAATCCCAAAACAGTTTGTACATAATGTTCCAAAAGTACTTTATTTTTGTGGCAAAAAACTCCAAGTCCTTGTTGGGGGGGTTCAGCATCTGTGGTCGATAGTGTCGCCTAATAGCAAGAGGCTGAAGGGCAAGTGGTAGGGGAACTTGGCCTCTCCCTGCTCCCTGGCCCTGTGACTGGCAGGTTGGATATGTGGCCTGGGGTGGTTGCTCCAAGCCTGCTCCCTGGGTCACTTGCTAGCATGGCCTCTGCCCCTCCAAAGTCACCACAGCATCTGCTTATGGACTCACCAAATATGGGGGAGAAGTCTCCCTGGCAGTGGCCTGGAAGCTCTTCTCCATCAGTTGTGGCCTGCCATCCTCTGTCTCCATAGGGGCCTGCAGTGGTTCAGTAGCGGGGTCTGGTCTGGACAGCATGGAGCTCCAGTAGCCTCTCTGCAGGAGCTAGGAGCATAGGACTTCTCCCTTGTTTTGACTGACCTGGACCGCTTCCTTTTGAGTGCTGCTTCCATTGTGAGCATGCCCACCGGGTGTGGCTGGGTGGACCTCTGGAGCCCAAAGTAGCTCGCTAACCCTTGGTTCCCCATCACAGTCCTTCACAAAAATGCCATTGAAATATCAAAAAGTGTCAAAAACTCAACAAATGAGGGGGTCTCCAAGCCACTCTTAATAGGGGGAAAATTCTGTGACCTTTCTAAGGCCAAGAGGAAGAACATAGCAGTAACCCAGGGCTGCTGTCAGATTCTTCATTTAGGCATACTTGCACTAGCTCTTTGATATGTTCTCTCAATGTGTAGTTTTTATTCTATTTTTAAGGAGCCATTTGTCAAAGAAGCTAATGTATGTTCGTTTCATTTCCTTCAGAAAATCTTATAATTCTCCTCTTTTTGCAGCAATCAGTTGTTTTTTGTGTTGTCCAGTTATAATGAAAGTTCTTTTTAATTGCATTTTGGCCTGATTATGCTTATCTTATACTAAACTTTTGTGTCTTCTGGGCCAGAAATATGTCCTTGTACCTTGTTAACGGTTCCTGGTGATGAAGTACCTAGAGAATTTCTTTATGATTAAATTCACTCTTCCTCTCCAATTTCCAAGATCAGGTGTCCAAAACAGTTATTACATTGGAGATAACTTCTGAAGAAATATTTTTAGTAATGCTGTTTGTTCTCAGTTCCTCAGGTGCAGATTAATTTCCTCTGGTGACAGCTCTACCACTGATTTACCCTTTAATTATTATAATAATTTGTATATTTTTCTGTTTTCAGAAGGGCCCACAATCTCGGTTTTTATGAGCACAATACCCTAATTTAGACCACAATTCTGTTGAGGATCTTCATACAATTTAAGAATTATACTCATTATACTTGCTAATTCTAATGTTACATCAGTGTATTTCCATTGACTAAATCAGGACTAACCTCAATGTGAGATCAGAATCAGCCCCTTTATGTTTACATTTGATGTAAAATAACTGAGAAAAACAATATATGTGAGGAGGGAAGACATTATTTCCCTTAAATTTCCATCTCTTAGTAGATTACTTCTCTGGGATTATGGTAGAAAGGCTGAGCTAACAAATCCTCCCACAGGAATGGAATGCTTTCATTTTGAAATTTTAGAATATTAGAGTGATAGCTCAAGTTTAACTTATAACTGGATGTTCACTTTTTAGTTATGTTAGTAGATTGAAAGGTGCTGCATTGAAACCTGTAAAAAGTAATTTATCCACAAAATAGGAATATCCTTGATCCAGCAGAGCAAGCTTTTCCATACTGCTCCACCAGTATGCCTGAGCCCTGAGATGGAGGGTTGACATCTAATGACAAGAGGGTAGCCCTGTCTCCCTGTCCTTTCATTTGTTGGCCTCTTTGCCAAGATTGCCAACAAGGATGCCAATTGCTACCAGTTATGGTGATATTTTTTGTAACGAGACCACCAAATCATTTTACAAAGGTCAATAAGCAACCATATTATGGAAATAACTTTTGATCACTAACAACCAGGGCTGGATTTGATGCTTAAAAGTTAAAGCCCCTACAATCCAAGACCAATTACCTGAACTAAGCTATCTAGTGCCCTTTAACCTATGTTTGCGCCTGAGTAAATTAACTATAGACAGTGTCTCCTAAAGGATAGAAAGGACACCACTCTCTCAAATGAGGAAGCTAACACCAAAGTGAGTGCAATGTGTGAATTTTCAGGACCAATGACCAAAAGATTTCCTGTCGGAGTACAAAAGCTGTTGCCAAGAGGAAGAAAGGTTGGATGAGAGGAGCAAGATCAGCAATGTATATTTATAAGAGTCCTCCAGATTGCTCAAAGCTCTGCAAGAAGCAGAGTAGAAGGTTATCTACTCATCTGATAACCTTCAAAGACCTATTCTCCAGAGACACCCCCCCCATTCACTAGTCCCCGTCCCATTGCTCTTATTCATGCTGCTGTAACCTAACCATCTTCCTGAGGCTAAAGTTCATTTATACTACAGTCCTATGCTAGTGTTATGTATATATGGGGAGCAGCACTCAGTTAGTTACTAAAATGATTTTTGACATGTTTAACTTGCATTTTTCTTGGAATCTCATTCATAAAACACACAAACTTTAACTTCTGTGACCTAGATATTGAAATGTATTGAATATTATTCAAACTCTGCTTCTTTCCCAAATTCAGAATTGATTTTTTTCCATTGGCTTTTAGATATTTTAGATAGTTCTCTCATGCATGGTTGAACTGAAGAAGCTCATGTAAAATTTTGGTTTCTTTATTTAATAACTATTTCTATATGTCCAGGTTTCCTGTTTCAGTACCTTGGAGAGCATCTAATTATATTCTGCCTTATTTCACAGTAGAGTACGTTAATTTGACATTGATCTTGCTTTTTTATATTTTTAGGGGGTTCAATAAGCATAATAGTTTTGGAACATATTTTCAGATCCATCACTAAAAAGCATAAAAAATTACTGTGGAAGCATTATGTGTGATATCATCAGTCTTTAAAACTGAAGGATAATCCACTGACTGCAACCTTTTCAGTCATATGTGCCTGAGATAGTATTCTAATGATAAATGTACATTGCTACTTTTCAGTATGGAATTGGGATATGTGGGTGTGTTTTGATCCTATTGTAAGCCAGTGTGGGTTCCTCAAGTGAACAACAGGATTATTTCCAGAGAATTCTAGATGCAATCCAGGATCTATGCTGGCTTCTGTAGTTGTAAAACTGGTTGAAGGCACCAGAAATGGAAATTTTGCCCACAGGACATGGCATTTGCAGACGCAAAAAGCTGTCACACTCCCTCCACTTCAGGGAGTTAATTCAATCTCAAAAGTGGGTGTTATCTGACTGAAGAGAGTGAATCTCCATAGTAGATGGAAGATATTCTTGCTCAGAGCATCTTTTGAGCCATCTTTGTGGCTCATATGGAATCCAAATACAAGTTTTACCTAAGGTTCAGAGATCCAGCCTGGTGCAAGGAGATGTAACTTAAGGTTTGCCTACACAAGAAGGTTAAAGTTCTATAAACTGAGATGTGAAATTCAACCACCATAGTTATATCAGTATAATCCCCATGTGGACACTAAGGTAATCTTTTTCCAGTTTAATTTATGATGCTTTGGAAGAGGTTTAAGTTAAACAAAAAAAAAAAAGCGCCACATGTGTTCTGAAATAAGGGTGTCCACTTAGGGCGTTATAGTGGTATAAACATAGTGGTTTAACTATACTGGTATAATTAAACTGGTAACACTTTCCCATGTAGACAATCCCTTAGACTTTCCTGGACCAGCTTGAGTGACACTAGCCCTTGAACACTTAAAACTAGATATTTGTAAGTAGCATGTTGACACTATGTGTAGAAAAGCTCCACAAATTATAAGAAATATATGTCAAATGTATTTTATGTAATTTCCATGTAACTTTCATTAAAATCAGTGGGTGGTCTAGAATAGAAGGAATTGGCACAGCAACATTAAAATGAAAAGATTGTTGAAGGAAAGAGTCATGGGGAAAAGTTTTGTTGGCTTGCATCCACTTTTTTTTTTTTAAAAAGGAGTTCCACAATAATAATTTCCAATTAAAACTGGTTCCTTTTTAAATTAAATAAAAAATAAGTTTCCAGGGGCAAGCTGATAAAACCAAGTGAGCATATCGGTGTTAGTGCCATTCTTCAAAAAAAGCACACCACTTTATTCAGTTATTAAACATTTATAATGTATGAAAGGGAAATAAAAAATACATTTGTTGGTGCTATTGAAATTTACCATTACTGGAAGTCTTAAAATGGTTTTGAATCCATTGTCAGGGATTGTTTTCCCGTGATAATTTCTCCACTAAAAGTGTCCTGGAAACAATAAGCAAAGATATCTACAGAAAAATGCTCAGTCTATGTTAATTATTCCTCTTCTGTCTCATTATCTAGCAATCCAAAGTAATGAGACTGTTCACCTACTCAGTAGCCACTGTTTTTACATTATAAAAAAAACAAGAAGGATGACATTTAATGTGATGCAATATTCCCCCAAGTGGATAAGCAGGCAGATTTTGCTTCATGTTTCTATTAATGTTTAGACGCCAATTTCCCTCAATATGTAGTGTAATGTCTCTTGCTTTCCTTTTATAGTTTTGGTCTCCTTTCTTATAAGTTTCTTTTGCACTTAATTTCTTTACCTTTTATTTTTTAGATGAGGATTTCTAAAATTTACATTTTAAATGTGCCTTAGTTCTTTTTACAAATTATATTTAAAATTTATCTTTTTTCAGGCTGGCACACCTTATCCAGACCATTTGTTAATTAGAACAGCTTCATGATTTGTGATTATTGATGAAAAAATTACCCTAAGGAATAATTTCTAAGGTTGAAAGTGTTGCATGTTTAAGTGTGGTTCATGCATTTTTGGGGGGTGAAGGAGAAGGGGGGGCAAGAAACAGCATGTGTGGACATCAAACCCTTCTACACAACATCACTGACATGCATTAAGGGGAAGGATGCTATTAGATTCCATCCTGGCCAAAAAAATATATTGTCACTAAGAGCAAAAAATGGTAGAGGAAAGGATAATCATCAGACATGATGATAGTGGAATTGGGATTGTTGGGACAGGGAGAAACAGAAATGCTTTTCTAGCTACATTTTAGAGTAGTCTGTGTTACATTTCTATTAGCCAGCCAGTTACAGGGTGTAACGGAATCTTTTAGTTTAACTGAATATTTCAGTACAAACTCCTCAATGAGTACATGTTTTATTTTAGTGGATTTCAGATTTCTGTTAGTAGAACAGAGAATTTATAATGTTTCATTACTCAAATATACTTGTTTAAATAGTTTCCATGAATATGCATAAATGAATTTAATTCTCATTGCAAACCCTTTTATTTTTCCATTCATATCCATAACCATGTATCAGAAAGAAATGTGAATTCCATAATTTTTAATACTACCTGCATTAAAAAGCATCTTTGAAACGATCTGATCACACAGGTGTGTTACTTGTTTTAGTGCACACACCAAAATACGTTGACAAATAGCTTGGCAAACAGTGCTTTCACAATGTTTTCTAGCAGCAAAGATATAGATGAGATCACAAGAAGGATTACCGCACTGCTGAGCTAGTGATCCCCTCTCATCTTAAACAATCACTTATATGATGTCATCCCTGCTGCTACTAGAGGAGATGTTGAAATGCTCCTTTAAAGTAAGAGCACTAATCTTCACCAATGATGTAAGCACAACTATCCAAATAGATGAGTAAAAAGCATGCTTTATTTTGATTTAATACAGCACTGTCAATGTTGAGATTTAGAGTTCTTTTAAATCTATTTATTCGTTATAAATTAAAATTTTAAAATGAGAAAACGTGATTGATGTAAAGAAACTAGACTAAGCAGCCTAATCAAGAAGAAGCAAGGATTTAGCAGAAATTGCAATATCGTATAAATTCAGCTGTGTGAAGAAAACTGCCTCCCAGTGGGTACAAAGTGGCACAATAGCTACAGTCTACACATTATCAGAGTGAGCTGAATTGAGCTGATGTGTGTATTCACTATTTCATGGATTAACTACGCTTTCCCATGAACTACAAAAGAAAGCTTGAAATCTGGGACATTTGTCATCCAGGATGGGGTCTACTCAGGACACAAGATACCCAGAACCTATTCTGGGACTGTTCCAGTCTTTTGAGACATGTGGTCATTCTAATCCTTCCTGTTTATGTTGTGAATGCACATGCAGTGAAGCTTAATCTCTGTAATAGCAAACATGCATTACTATGCAGGCATCCCAAACAGCTACATTCTACAGTTTGGGAAAAAAAGAAATTAGTGTTGTTTTGGGTCATCTATTCAGTTCTATAACAAGCAGATAACTTGCAGCAGTGCGGTATGCACATATTCAGTGGTTTCTCTCCAGCAGTGAGCTTTTCCCTACAAAAGATTTTAGATTTAAAACTCCATAGTACAAATTTGCATGCTTTTCTTTCCTATTTTAATTATTCGTACTGCAGTTTTTTCTCCCACTTTTAAAGTCACAATACATCTTAAATCCCACCAAAAAAAAAAAAAAAAAAAAAAGTAAAGTTTGTTCCCTTCTGCATAGTTGTTTCTTTTGTACATTCTACCTTTAAAAAAAAAAGTTTTCAGGTTATTCACTGAATATTTAGTATGCGTGGTTAGTCTCTCTAAAAGTATATTTTATTATTATTTTTCAAGTGTAACTAATGCATACAGTTATAACTAGTGAATCATAATATAACTATCACACTATTATTCACTGCCAGTAGCACACACAAAGTGCAGTTTTACTCTGAAGAGTGATGCTGTAAAAATATGATGGACTCCTCTGTTTATTGTCTCTCCATAACTTCATATCAAGATATTTTTAAACTTCTAAATGGAGTACACTTTTCTAACTGCTAGCTATGTAAACACTACTTGGGATCTTAGAGTCAAGTTGAGTTCTTTCCATATCTCATATCATCACCAGGAATAAAGGTTCTGCAGATAAAATTTAGGCCCTCAATTACATCTGCACAATCCAATAGTCTTCATGGGCCTGATCCAATCCCGCTACATGAATGGAAAGATCCTACTGAAAACAATGGGCTTTGGAACAGGCCCCATGTAAAGCTCTCAGAGTAATAGAATTGCACAGGCATAAATGATTATGGCCGAATAAACAGATCTATTAATGAGCTGCATTGGCTCTGCAGTTTGAACAGGAGCAGTAAAGAATAACTTTTGACATTAAAGCAAGTAGATATGATGGGATACGTTAAAGGAGAAAAACTGTTAAGTAAGAAATTGGTTTCTCCACTCCCTCTTTTCCCCTCCCCTGTTTCTGTAATTGGTCTCTTCCTGCCTTATCCCTTTACCTAGTCTTCTCCACATTGGTGAGAGGGAGTTATTGGGGGTGGTGGTGGTATAATAATTTATTGATTTTTCTCTCTCCTCCCATAATGCATAAGTAAGTGGAGCTCCAGAATTCATTACAGGGATATTCTCACCTTTCCCTTGAGAATAGGAGGGAAGGGAATCAACAGGGGAAAGTACTTCACAGTGCACGTAGACAGACAGGCGCATGCTAAAGATAGCAGTGTGGCTGCACAGGCACAAGAAACAGCTCAGGCTAGCCACCCGAGTATGGGGCTGGGTGGGTTTGTACTCGGGAGTGTAGCCTAGTCACTGCCCATGTCACTGTGGTCACACTTCCCATTTTTAGCACGCTAGCTCCAGCAGAGCTAGTGCATGTCTGTCTACCCACACTGGGAACTATGCTCCCAGCTGCAGTGTAGGTATACCCTAAGGATCTTCTTTCCCCACCCAAGTAGCTATGGGAGATAGACGCTCCAAGGGAAGACTACCAATATAATTGCTCGCTCTCTCTCTGTGACCTAATTTCTCCACCTGCAAATTGGAGATAATGATGCTTATCCATCTTTGTAAAGCACTTTGAAATCGATGAATGAAAGGTGCTCTTTAACTACTAGAGGCTAAATTCATGAAAGGACTTAAGGTATGTCTACACTGCATTGTAATTGCCTAGGGCAGCGAGTCTCAGAGCCCAGGTCTGCAGACTTGGGTTCATGCAATGGCACTAAAAACAGTTGTGTAGGTGTTTTTGCTTAGGCTCTGAAGCCCACCCTCCTCTCTGGGTTTCAGAGCCTGGTCTCCAGCCTTAATGTCGATATAGCTGTTTTTAGCACCTTAGCATGAGCCTGAGTCTGTAGACCCAGGGCTCTGAGACTCACTGCTACCGGTTTAAAACGCAGTTGAGAAAACCCCAAAATGCCTAAGGCCAACATTTAGGAGCCACTGAGATCCTCAAAACCACTGTTCATCTGTTGCCTAACTCTGGAGGTGCCTAAAGTCCCCATGACACCTAAGTTTTTATCAGTAATCATATTCATAGCCATATGGGCACCTAGCTTCAGGGACCACCAACTATGATATTTTCCTGCCTTCTGCTACCTGAGTATACATATAATAGGTGGTGTTGTCTATTATTGACTGCTAATGTATAAACTTTACAATGTTTGAGCTATGAAAATACAACTTTCTTTTCAAGAATGATCTGATGGTATTTACTTTGGTTTCCCGAACAGTAATAATTTAACAGGTAGATATTACAATGACGGATGTCTTATAAATAGGACTAAGAATAATAATTAATAGAGTGCTGAATTGAGAATTCCAAAATACTATTTAATACACAATTGCAAAACACTCTGTTCAAAATCTGTGGAATAAAGAAAATACTGGAGGTGGTAAAAAAATTTCTGGTGAAAAATTTTCATCCAAAATGGCTTCTTTTCAAAATCAAAAATGGTTGTTTTTTTTAAATTTTGCAGTTCTCCAATGAAAGTGGAGCATTGATAATTTAGAACTTTATGTTTAAGGGTTTTTTTTTGTTTTTCAATTGTTTTATTTATTTATTTTTACTTCCCCCTTATTTCCCTCCACATACATATACTTTTCAGTGACAAAAACATTAGGAAAGGGGAAAATTATATAATTTCAAAAATGAAAACAATTAATAAATTAAAAGGAATTAAGGGAGAAATAATTAAGGTACAGTTAAGAAATAGAATCTTCCATGAAATAATGTATATCTGAGAACCATGAGCCTACACAGAAATTTTCAAAAGTGGCTGTTAAAATGTTATTTTTAATTTAACAGTCTATCACTGTTAATATACCCTTGATATGCACATAAAAAATTACTAGCCAAATTGTTTTGGGTTTCCTGTGTGTCTTTCCATTGCAGGTTGTACAAATGTGAAAGAAAATTACAAATGACTTTGTGTATGCTGGGTGCAGATTACTGGTGCTCACAAAGAGAGGATTATTACTTGAAGTGGAGAATGGGGGTTATTCTGTTCATAATGCACTACAGTAACCTTTGTTCATTCCTTTCATTCCTTTGAAGAAGCTCAAAATATGGTCATGCACTGTAACATCCCATGCCAAGAGAGAGACTGTAACAGCCAGGCATCCCGCACCTGCTGCCCGCTAAGTCTTTCACTGATCAGCAGTATTGAGTGGCCCTTATAAGCAAAGACTCAGACAATCCTTTTCCTGGCTTAACCATGACTAGGAAGCACACCAAATCTTTTTCCATTTTATCCATTTAAGACTCTATTGTCACTTAATGGAGAGTCCTTGGTGTACTGTTGTGCTGAGGTTTCTACAATTTGACTTTTCTAGATTTTACAATTCATGCCAAAATAGTAAATACTACAACATTGAATTTTATAGATGAAGTAAGCAAAATTTATATCTCTGACTAATTAAGCAGGTCCTGGAGGGAAAATAGAAGATGATCATGTATTTAAAGACTGTATTATAATGCCTATATATGATAAAGTGCTTGACTTTGCAACCTTAGCAGTCTTAATGTAATGTTTATGTAATTTCTTCATTAAAAAACTGAATAAAAAGTAATTCCATCACATGGAACCATATTCAGGTCAGAATAGATGATCACAGATCACTCTCCTGGCCTTAAAATCTATCAATATTGGTGCATCAGCTACATTTGAACCTTCAAATCTGCAGTACAAACCTCTTATCACTTGAACTACTGGAGTACACCTCTACCCCGATATAATGTGACCTGATATAACGCAAATTCAGATATAACGCGGTAAAGCAGAGCTCCGAGGGGGTGGGGCTGCGCACTCTGGTGGATCAAAGCAAGTTCGATATAACGCGGTTTCACCTATAATGCGGTAAGATTTTTTGGCTCTCAAGGACAGCGTTATATTGGGGTAGAGGTGTCTCTGGTAGCAGTAATAAGCTGTTATGCTCTATAAGGACCAGCCAAACTCTATCAAGTCTCCACTGAGCATGTGCAGACATATTTTTTGAAAGGCTCATAACTTGGCCAAATTTGAGTGTTTTTTCACAGCAACAGCAAAAGGCACATCCCTGACACCAGGGTGAAAGCCCTGCCAAGTTTCAAGTCGGTGCTCCAAAGGGTGGAGGTGCTAGAATATTCTAAAAATATTCTTACAACTCATTTAACATGGGCAAAACTATTTTTATCTAATCTTGTTCTTCGCTGTGGCTGAACCGATGCTGCTGAAACTTTAAAAAGAAAATCAGCCTGAGGCCAACATCCATCATTTGACTACTAGCGGTAAATATGCCCAATGGCTTGTGATGGGATGTTAGATGGGGTGGGATCTGAGTTACTACAGAGAATTTGTTCCTGGGTGTCTGGCTGGTGAGTCTTGCCCACGTGCTCAGGGTTTAGCTGATTGCCATATTTGGAGTCGGGAAGGAATTTTCGTCCAGGGCAGATTGGCAGAAGCCCTGGGGGTTTTTCGCCTTCCTCTGCAGCGTGGGGCACTGGTCACTTGCTGGAAGAGTCTCTGCACCTTTAAGTCTTTAAACCATGATTTGAGGACTTCAATGGCTCAGACACAGGTTTGATACAGTAGTTAGATAGAATTAGAGAGATACACTTTATATATGAGAACAGGGTTACTGGGGATTACAAGCTAGTGTTAAAATGTCATGTTCACTGTGTCCTTCTGTGTGTGTGTGTGTGTGTGTGTGTGTGTGTGTGTTCACGCATCCCTCCCCATCCCTGACTAGACACCAGCAAGATGGAAAGGAATTTCTGGATATGGGGGGCCAGTATGGAAAAGGAGATCCCACTATGGAAAAGACTGTGTTAGAACATGGATTATAGACTAAAATGTATCTGGTCTAAATCTTCTTTTGTATGCGTCACAAGTTGATATCTAGATTGTTCAGTTAACTGAACAATCATTGAGGGCAGCAAGGTAATGCGGTTCACCCTCCAATTTTCTAACTGTGCACTCCTCCATCACACATTTACATCTGCAGGGTTACCCCACAGACACACTATGAAGATTGGGCTTAGCCAAAAATTGAGCTTCTTTATTGTGGTAGCCGCTCTGGCTCTTCCTGTCAGCAGCCTGTTAAGCCTCGTTCAGGATCTGCATCCCAGGTTGCAAACAAGTGGGCGTAAATTAGGGCATCTGAAGTTCATCAGCATGCCTGTCTCTCTATCCCAGAGTTGTTACCACTCTGTGAGGACATGTTGTCAGCCCTGGTATGCTGTTATTCATTTGAGATTGGCACTGGATCAGCAGCACTGGATATGAATGCATGAATGGCCTCCACAAAAGGATATCACAAATTCTGTCAGGCCAAATCAACAAGAACTGCAGGGGTAGGTGTTTTCTTCTGGAGGCAGGCAGATCATCTTGGGGAAGTGTGCATTGCTTATTTGTATCTACTGGAACAATAGTCAGCCTTGTGTGCACCAGGTTGTTTTCATCCATCATAGCTCTCCATGCAGTTTTAAAGATGATGGCATCTCGCCAAACTTTGGAGGGGCACTATATGAGCCAACACATATAAATTAGATGTTAATGTGTGGCTGATATGAATGGCTGCGTTCAGCTCCAAATCAATGAGATGCATATGCCAACTTCTGCCCCAAATTGCTACCCAATATTCCACTGGAGCAAATACAAGTGCCAGGACAGAGGTTTATAGAATATATGCCTCTGCTCCCCAGCAGGTACCCACTAGCTTCTGAATCAAAACAGTGTGGGAGGTGTTCGTGTTCTTGATGGGATTGGTATGTTAGACTATGGTCCAATTTGACTCCTAAATAAGTGACGATTGTCTAGAAAGACAGTGGGTGATCCTTAACACTTACTGAATGGGGTTGTTTGGCCTGGCTATTGTTCAGGTGAAAGTCTGTGACCACTGTCTCAGACTCCCTTAATGTAAAGTCTCAGCTGACAAAGGTAACTGACCAGAGCATTTGTGTCCTGGCTGAGTGATCCTTCAATATTGTGTAGATCGTTACCCACATCAGTGAGACAGATGTCATTTTACATGTACATGCTTAATGGCATTAGTCGTTGGTAGGCTGTAAGTATATATGTTGAAAAGGACAAGTGCTAGAATAGATCCTTGAGGGAGTCCGTTACAGAGACACCTAAGCCAGCTGACTTTGTCTCCAGCTTGTAAGATGAAGTTCCGATTTGTTGTCATTTCCACGATGAACTACACCATGGGCTTACAGGGAATAGGTGCAACTACATGGCAGTCAGTCACACATGTCAAATAGTGTCATGTGCAGCTGACAGATCCATCAGAATGGCGCCAACTTTATTGACTCCATCAAATGGATTCTTTGATGTCTTGTGTTAGGTGAATGACTTAATCTTAGGTACACTGTTTATATATGAAGTCAGCCTGAACAAAGTGCAGTTGTGGTTCAGTAACCTCACCCGATGCACATTAGAATCAGTTTCTCCATAAGCGTCCACATGACACAAAGAAGAGAGATCAGTTGATAGCTCTTAGAATTGTCCAGCAGTTTTCCTGGTTTTGGAATGGCTCTGACTTTTGCCCTGTGCCAGATTTTTGGGATGCAGTTGTCCTGGAAACATCAGTTAAGTAACTGAAGCAGCCAGCGTTTGGCTTTTGGGCCTAGGTGAAGTAGGAACTCCATATGGATATAATCCAGGCCTGGAGACTTTCCTGTTTCCATAAGCTTTATGGCCTGGTCCAGCTCTTTGTCTGAAAAAGGAACCATCAGGTTTAAATCCACACTAGGAGACTGCCATCCCTCTGTAACCTCAGTTTTTGACTGCCTAGCTAAAAGACTTATCCAAGTTTGTATATGGCCATTAACCACTAGCCGGGATGCAAGATCATTTGCAGTGACTGGAAACTCCATTTTGCCAAGGCTGGAATCTCCAGAAAGTCTTTTGATGATCTGCCAGGCTTCCTGGCTAGAATGAGTGAAGTCTATCTTTGTAACTGTCACTCTCCGTTGATTGGGCCTGGTTTGATCTAGCACTGAATGAGTTCCTTGCTCTTATTAACGGTTTTCTGTTTGTTACCAGCAGATTTGAATTTCTGGTAGAGCTTAATTGTCTCTGACTACCACCCAGGGATATATTGTTTGTGATAGCCTCTAGGGATTTATTTCTTAGCAGCTGCCTGAACTAATTTGCAGAAAATTTGGGAGGGATCATTTATATTAGCTGGACATATTAAGCCCAACTCAGCCAGTTCGTTGACAGACGTATCTAGTTCTGATTGAAAGACGTCCCACTGAGCCTTCCGAAAATTCCACCAGGCCTTCCGTAAGCTGTTTGTTATTGATATCCACATGCCTGTGGTGATCAAAGATAACAACGCTGAGACTTTGGGAAAGTTTCAAGCACCTTATGTTCTATGACCACTGGCTGCAGTTGTCCGGAAGATGAAAAGATGATATCAGGTGAAGAGCCTGTTGCCCATGTGCTACTATGGAACTTTGGTATTATTTTTGGGTCATAGAGGAGTTGTAGGTCAACAAATGATGGGCACTCCATTAGACTCTCTCCATCTGCATTGTTTTCCAGGTATCCCCAATTGATAAGACAGCAATTTAAGTTGCCACAGTCATTGGAAAGGCCTGGGAAAGTGGGCAGAGCAGAGTTAGCCAGTTAACTGATTGAGGCTTGTAGACATCAATCAGCATAAGCTCATTCACCTTTATTGCCTGCCAGTCTATGATGTCATGTGGGCCAGATGTTGATATGGTGACAGTGAACAGCTCTTCTCTAACATAAAATGCTGCTTGTGATAGTGAGGAGCCATGACATCATAGCCTGGAACTGAAAGTTGCACATTGGTGGTGGAGTGTGTCTCCGGAAGCAAGATTGCACCTAGGCACAGCATCTTCAGTGCCCCCAGGCCTACAGCTGACCTTCATGTTGAACACAGTTTTAGAGAGGTAAGGTGCCCCTAGAATGCTCACGCCCCATGGCACGTGCCTACTGTGCCTAATTGGAAATCCAGCCCTGCCGGTACACCTGATTTATGACGGCTATCACATGTTATGAACCCATGGGCTGTATTATTTATGCAGCAACCAAAACACTGTGCCTCACTGATCATTAAGTAGGGTTTCTAGTCAGTGGATAGTACAGTGTGACTCATAGGCTGAGTGTGTGGCATGGGTGTTGCCAATCTGCAAACTTCCCTCTAATCCCCCAGAGAGCTGCTAGAGAGCAATGCAAGGAGTTATGAGCTTCCCCCTGCACAAGATCTGTGCAGCCTTGCCAGCACCAACCATATGGAGAAACCTGACATTTCAAATCAATTTCTGGCCTAGCTTGTCTGCAGAGTGGCTCAGGATTTGGTCATAAGACAGTATGTTCTGTGTGCCTGTAAAGCTCCTTCAAAACAGAATGGCATTGATAATAAAGGAAAGACTCACTGAAGATTAAGGAGTTGCTCCACTCCCCAAAAAGCTATTGTTTTCTTGAATATAACTGTGCTATTATTTTTCCTGTAGTAGAGCTATGCAAATTTAAGCTGTAAAGAAGACATTTGTTTGGCCTGCACTAATTTCTAGCAAATTGATTCTGAAGTTGAAACATCTAAAAAATTGCTTTCATTGCATCATTGCCCTTTTCTCTGCACCTGCATCACAACAACATTTCCTGTTGTAGCCCGCCTGCCCCTTTCAACAGAGACCTACAGAAACATATGCGGAAAATACATAAAAACTCCACTGTAACAATAGGTGTTCAACCAGTATTTCACTAAAATAAAACCAAACAACTCCTTAGCAACTTGGCTTGTAAACAGTAAAAAAGCTACCTGAGTTTGTGTTCTAACAGCATCTTTGTGAGAAAATGAGCCTTTCCTACTGACCTGGTTTGGTACATTCACTACTCCCAATTCCAATCTCTCAGGTTCTTCCCATGAACTCTAGCCTTTGGTGTCTCCCTGCCTGCTTGTCACTGATCTCCCAGAGTATTTATTGGCCAGAATCTGAAGTTGTACAGATAATGACTCTCTTTCAGCCTTGACAGTGCTTTCCCTTCTTTCTAGAGAGTACCTCTTCTGACAGCTTCAAGCCATAGACTAAACCATTCTGGCTTGGTCATACGTGCTCTTTTTCTTAATGACATACCATTCTGAGAGAGGAGCTCAAACTATGGTTATTAAGTGCAATGATTTTGAACAAAACAAACCTCTGTACAGGGGTCACCATTAAAGAATCCGCATTCACCAAGCGTTACCACATCACAATACCTGAAATATTATAGTTATTTCCTATTCTGCAAAAAGCCATTGTCGATGTTCAGCTACCAACAGTGTACCAATTCTTGGTAAATGACATGATTGATTTTTTTAAATGGAAAACACAGTAGTATATGTTGAGACACACATTAAGGTCACTACAAGCTGTAAAAGTAATGGCAAAAGCCTCATGCTCCAGATTATAGAGTTTGCAAGTATTTTTTTTCCTTTTGCTTTTAATTGTTTACATTATTATTTTTGAATGTGGTGCTTTGGTATAAATTTTTTTTTAGTACCTGCTGCAAAGGACAAAATACTGAAAGTATTTACAATTAATAGGACAAAAACCAGAATTAAAGTGTTTTCAAAAATCATATCAGAGCCTTTCCTTCTTTCTCTGAGGTTGAAATTCATCCCCATATAGAGGAACAGCGCAAGTCCTACATACCACTTAAACACAATTGATGCCATGAAAAGAAGTAGTAAAATATGGCTTTTGCCAGCCCTCTGCATAGAGATAAATTTATCCACAATGCATAATTATATACCATTTGGAAAGGCACTAATAATTTAGGCCTGTCTTTAGAAAGTTATTTGGAATTGAACAGTTTTGATGGCAGAATCTTTGTGGTCTTTCATGGGCTCAGTTGTCTCTCAGCATACGTTTCATTTAGGAGATAAAATATTTCCCCTCATTGTATCTGAGAAGCTTGGATTTTAGTTGGTTCAGCAATTCACATAGAATAGTATACTGGACTTAGGCAAACTCTTGTCTTTTTGCCCTTATATGGAAATTGGCTCTCATCTTTGCTTCTCTGCTTAATTAAACTGATGGTATATAGAAAGAAGTTGGTGGAATAGGTAACTGTACTCCAAGGCTAAATGACAGTCTTTCAATATTTATGCAGAAATTTTCCCATCTCTTGCTTGGATTGGCCAGCTGGCCATGTGACAAGAAGTACTAGACTCTGGTTATGACTGCTTTCTCACAGCTAGTTCTATTGTTGCCCAGGAGTGACTACAGGTAGAACCCAACAGATCTGTGCTTCTACCATCACCTGTTCCTCTTACAGTCTAGAGTGTTTTTCATTCAGAGCCAACATGTACCAAAAATCTTGCCTTTGTGCCACAAAGAATATATAGTAAACATTGTTGACCAGATGATGTCATGCATCTTTGATTAGTTGCTGAATTACTGAGCTGAATGCAAAATGTATATCTAGAGCTCTTTTAGGGTTAGCAGCTTTAGAGATGCCCATTCAGAATAATTATTTTGAAAGAGGGGTTTGTAGATGGTTACAAAATGGTATTAAAAATTTCCTGTTCTTCATAAATCTTCTCTCTTCTTTGATAGCTATATCTTAAGCTTTTTCCTATAATTCTGCTGAAACACATGACTATATACATCCACTAGTTCACTGCAGTTCTGCTACCTCATTTTTTTAGACATATGGTGCTGAGCACATTAGTGAGTCTCAAAAACGGCAGCAACAATAAAGAAAAATCAAATAGGACAGAGGTAAGGCATTATGGGGTCACATCTTCTGCTGGTATAATTCAATGTAGCTACACTGATTTACTCCAGTTAGGATCTGCCCTTAATGTAGATATGAGAACTTGCTGGGTTAGGAATAAGGACACAAAGTATTTGTAGTCACAAGCAGGGACAGAAAAGTGAGTTATATATTAGCAACAGCAGGAGCTCATCACAATTTCAGGGCAATTGTACCTGTAGTCCCCCTCTATACTACCTGGAGGGCACCCACTTAAACAGAGATGACGTGTGCCTGCTGATAGTGGGGGGACAGAGTGAGAGCAGCCAGCTTCTGCAGTGTTACTGAGCATGCTCAGTCTGTGTGAGCATGCTCAGTACAAGCCAAGCAGCAAATCTTGGGGGGAGGTCATGTGACCCTGCATGCCCCTCCCCACACATCACATCTGCATTTAAAGGTTTCTGGCTCCCAGATATCACCTCTTCTGAGCAGAGACCCTCATCTCTCTCCCTCCTGACCAGGGGTTTTAAGTCTGCCCAGATCTCTGGATTGCACTGTGATATCCCCAGCAAGCCAGACAGCCTAAACAGGCCAGCACATGCATTTTGTTTTCTCTCCAAAGGCTTTGCCTGCAGTTTTAAGTTATCACACAGTTCTCTCTAAGCAAGCACACTTATTCTTAAGGTAAATTCATTGCAGAGTAAACATATTAAAACAATAAAAGAACCTAAACACATGCTAAACACCTTTCCAGAGGTCACCCCAATGCCAGCCTAGGACTCTCCTAGATTTCAGTCCTTCAAAACCCACAACTGGATTTTTCCTGTGGCTACAAATTCATATCCATCTTAGATCCAGAATGAGAAACAAACACTGGGCAGATCAGCCATTTCTTTATACAGCTCAGGCCTTTGCTCTTGGCCTTCAGTAACAGGTAATCAGCAGACAAAGACCCTCTCCTCAGCATGTTGCTTCAAAAGGCTTGCTTTCTGCATAACCAGACTTGGGTAATTTGCATTCACCTCTCCCTAGGGAATCCTCAGGCAATCCTCCCTAAGGAATCCACTTAGCACTCATTGTTCCAAAGGTCCATACTCGTCTAGCATTTTCAGTATAGTCATTTGAACTCTCACGTCTCATATAAGAACATAAGAACATAAGAACGGCCATACTGGGTCAGACCAAAGGTCCATCTAGCCCAGTATCCTGTCTACCGACAGTGGCCAATGCCAGGTGCCCCAGAGGGAGTGAACTTAACAGGTAATGATCAAGTGATCTCTCTCCTGCCATCCATCTCCACCCTCTGACAAACAGAGTCTAGGGACAACATTCCTTACTCATTGTGGCTAATAGCCATTAATGGACTTAACCTCCATGAATTTATCCAGTTGTCTTTTAAGCGCTGTTATAGTCCTAGCCTTCACAACCTCCTCAGGTAAGGAGTTCCACAAGTTGACTGTACGCTGTGTGAAGAAGAATTTCCTTTTATTTGTTTTAAACCTGCTGCCTATTAATTTCATTTGGTGACCCCTAGTTCTTGCATGATAGAAATAAGTAAATAACTTTTCCTTATCTACTTTCTCCACATCACTCATAATTTTACATACCTCTATCATATCCCCCCTTAGTCTCCTCTTTTCCAAGCTGGGAATATCTATCACATTTCCACCTAGAGAGGTTACATATAATCATGGCCCACAATAATAGATAAACTTAATACAATAAGGTTTTTCAAGGATATTGTAGGAAATTGCCATGTCAGTCACAGCTCTATTCCTTGATTTTTGTATATTTTATGTCTCCTGCAGATAAATTTCTAAATGTTTTAGGGAAATTGCAAATGATTGGCTCCTTTATGGCTGAGCTTGTGCACTTGTACCATTGTCTGATACAGGCTTGAGTTAAAATAGAGCAATTGTGAACTCTGCACTTGTAGTGCTTACCATTTTCAGCCTGTTATCCTGAGGGGTTTCCCAAGTGCTCTCTGTAGTGCAACCTCTCTCGCTGGAAATCATAAGTACTGGAAAATGTGTTTCTCTTTTCTCTGCTCCTTCTTTGCTGAGGACTTGATTTTGCCATCCTTGCTCATGTCAAGTGGTACATTATTCTATGAGTAGTTCAATTTAAGCCAAAGTAAACCAGTAAGGTACTACTCATTGAGAGTAAGGGTTGCAGAATCTGGGCCTAAATAAATGGAAATAGGATTAGAAAGTGTGTGGTACCAATACCACAGTGCTCTCATTGTAGTGCTACTTCCTGCAAAAGAAGAACCATTTTCAGTCTTTATGCAGGCAGCCTGACTCCCCATGATCTGGTGAAATTGAATAACTCATGTAAAACGGTGGAATGTTGGAGAAGCAGCACAGGGGCATCCAACAGACTATAACGTATTTGGGAAGTTCAAACTAAACCATTGTTTTTGTTAAGGACATAAGTTACAGTCAACAGCATTCAAACTGTAGCACATCCACTGATCACTGACTTATGGTTGAGGGAGGAGTTCACACTGGACCAATTGTGAATAAAAAAGAACATTTACTCTAAAATAAAATTGGCATTTAATATGTTCATTCTGCTTTATTTAATATATAAATATTTAACTATATGTAGCAGGTCAGTCTGATAGCCAGCTGGCCTAGTGTTCAGGCAGTTGCTACACCATTCTTTCTGGCCTGATCATTCTTGAGGGGGACCCCAGCTGAGTCACAGGTAGCAGGCCCCAATCCCCCCTGAGGGTCTCTTCCACATGTAGCGTTCTGTGATGGCAGAGGATGGGGGAGCAAGGTAGGGGGACCCACGTCTCCCATTCCACCAGGTCCCAATTCAGGTCCCTAGAGGGGCATTCTAATATCTGGACAGGTTCACCCCCAAGTTATACTCCTCCCGGGTGACTTCCTACCAGGATGTGGCACCTCTTTTTGGGGCATGGTCACAGGTTCAGGAATATCTATTTAGTCTGTCAGTGGAACAATGTCTGTTCTTCACAGTCTCTTGTGGGTTTTCACCTCCCAAAGAAAGTGGTCATGGTAAATCTGAATCACTGCTTCTAGGGTAGCCTTAGGAATACCACAGCCACTCCTCTCACAGCTCCAAGCATCAGCCCCACTTTCTGGTGCACTTCCTCTCTGCCCCGGCCAACCCAGGTCCTTTTAACCTGGAGCATGTCCTGCAGCTGCCAAGGGGCAGAGTTCCTTAGCCCCATACTGCTTAATGCCTTGCCCTGGTTTAGTGTGGGGGCTGTAAACCACATCACAGGGCCTTTAATAAGAGGTGTCTTGTGTCTCTTTCTGCTTGATTCTGTAACAAAGCCATAATTCTGTTCTTATGTCATAAAAAGATTGAAGAATTGCCAGTCCAATGTTATTACTTTAATGTGAATTTAAAAAGAAGGAGGAGATAGTCACTGATGATAATGAGCTCTTATTTACGCACAAATAGCTATGGTAATTTGCAAATAAGGCAAATGATCCTGTGCCACTGGAGACAATAAGAGTTTTACAATTGACTTTAATGGGAGCAGAATCAGTGCCATGGTAAGAAAATAACTGTGAGTTCAAATTGGTGATCCTATTCCAGGCAGCGCTAAATAATAATAAAGTGCTGTTCTAGTTCTTTAAAGATGGTGTGATGATGTTTCAACTGTTGTTAGTGTGTTTTCCTTGTGAGTTTTATGGCAGTTTCAAGAAAATAAAAGATAATATGCAAAAAGTAAATAGATTTATATGTTGAGCAAAACAAACATTTTAAGCCCATAAATATATTTAAACTGGGATTTTCAAAGGAGCCTAAGGGAGTTAGGTGCTCACATCCCAATAAAAGTCAATGGGATTTGGGTACCTACAAGTAAAAACAGGTTATAATCATCCTTTCATGGCTTTGTTGAAAGGTGAAACAAGGATGGATTTGACTGGATACTGTATTTCATAAACTTCACCCACTATGAGAGTCGTTCTTTAAATGAGTTGGCAGTTAGCCCTTGTCTGGACAAACTTTAAAAATGGCAAAGTATTTCTCCTTCACTTTTGCTCTTGTGTCCACTCCAAATACCAAAACCAGAGAAATGGTGATAGTAACGCATACTTTGAAGTGCGTGATCGTTTTTTGCCATGAACATTCATGCTTATCTAATGTATGTATACAGCAAATAAAACAGAAAAGTCATGCTGGAGAAAGAGTGCCACTTATATTAAACTTATACAAGATCGAATTTGACAGGAATTTGGAGTATTGCCCTTCCAAGTTTTGGAAATTTATTCTTTTTAATGAAACCGACTCTGGTTGAGGGGGCTTACATAAGACTGTAAAGCGCAACTGAAGCACCACGTTGAGGTTTTATGTAACACTTTGCATGGTTCCTCTCTACTGAGGAGAATTTCACGTTGTAGGTATATAATATGCATTGCAAATTAATTACTGTCATGAATATCTTTAATGTAATTGTTTCTAATTCAACCATTTGTAACATATGGATTAATGCAAAACCGTATTGTTCACTACTATTCACGTACATTTTCTTATATGGACAATAGCAGCAGTATGTCAATTAATATGATTAGAAATAGCTTTTTGTTCCATGCAGGACGGCAGAACACAACTGGAGGAGAAAGGTAACTACAATCTATGTGCTTCTTTCACACAGGTGTGATCTTTCTCCCATTGGTTTCAATTATAAAGTATAATATTCAGGTACATTGTTTTTGAGGACAATCTCTTCCCTCTGCACCCCCAGCATATAGTCTTCTGTTTTTGTAATTCCATTGGATATTTAGTAATGTGAAAAAGCTTTCTGGATTAGTATCTATAATGTCTGAACATATGAACTGCTGGTGAAAATTACAGGTGTGTTCTGGGAGGAAGGAAAGATCTGACCTTCATCTGTTACTCTCTACCACTTTAGTGAAATGAGAGATTCAATTGGAATTAATAATACCCAAGTGGATAGACAGAAATCATGGACTAGCCTTTTGAACCTTGGCCTGAACAACAGAGCACTGATGGCTCAAGGCATTAGTTCTTTTCAGTGACCTTCCAACAACCGTTCTGCTTGAAATCAATTCCCAACTCTTGCAATTTTGCACTTTAGCTGTAACTGATGTAAAATACCAAGTACCATCACTGAGTTTACTCATGCTTGCAATGCTGCTTTTATTTGCAATGACTGAAACCCCCTGAAGTTCTCCTATTTTGTTTATAACAGGACATACACCACTACCTCGATATAACGCGACCCGATATAACACAAATTCGGATATAATGCGGTAAAGCAGCGCTCCGGGGCGGGGGGACAGGGCTGCGCACTCCAGCGGATCAAAGCAATGTTTGATATAACGTGGTTTCACCTGTAGCGCGGTAAGATTTTTTGGCTCCTGAGGACAGCATTATATCGAGGTAGAGGTGTCGTATAATTGTAAGTATTCATGTTGTTAAGGATAGTCCCAGAAAAGATGTACCACAAAGGATAAGGTAGTATATGGTGGCCCTCACTGCTCCATCCATGTGCCTCAGTTATTTTTGGTTGCACCATCTCTATGGGTGAAAGGATAGTTCACAGCTAAGAGTACCAACAAAAGGGTTCCAAATTGTGGTGATGCATTTTTAATGTGGACACTTATCCAATAAGAAATGCAGTAGAATCGCCAGCACATTTTACAGTAGCTTGTGAATAGTCATCTGATAGCAGGAAAGGGATGCTGCTATATAATCAGTAAATAAGTAGGTGAATTTCTGTCTACGCTATGGAGATTTTGGAAGACAAATCTGCTGCAAAGCTTCTTCCCCAACTAGAGCTGTATACTTTAATTTTTTTTTTAGAAAATTTCCCTCATTTTATATGTAAGCAGAGTCAGAGCTCATCCTGACTCTGCTTACATATATCAGTCCATTGTGCATCTCAGAATTTTTTTTCCAAAATATCCACAAATTAGTCACGTTCTTATGAAAAAAAAGTGTCAGTTTTATGTTTTTAGTTTTTTAGTCACCTCACAAAGTTATGCAGCTGGGACCTCATCACTCAAAGTTTATGTCTATGCCCAACTGCTCAACCACTTTAGGGTTAATCTGTGAGGGCACAAAAAGTATACAGTATATGTAAAAGTATGTATATGTTGTATGTAACATGTTTAACAATGTTAAGAAAACAGGAATTGTGAGGAATATATATATAAATTTCCTCCCACTTCCACTGTTTTTTTTAAAGTACAGGTAATTTAAAAAGAAATTCATACAGGTGGGTGTTTGTGACAAAGGCAGTTAGCCAGTTTCCCACTCCTTCTCTCTCTCTCTCTGCCTTTCCTAACAGCTGTTTTTCTCCCCTCTTCTTCTACTGTCCAACAGTCTCAGGAACAAAAGTGCCATGAAAACTCTTAACAACTCACTGTAATTTTTTGGATGGAAGAAATTGAGTTAATTAAAACATTTACAGCAAAAGGCGAAGGGTTAAAAGAGCACTTCATTTCCTGGTAACTAAACAGGAAGTTCCCCTCACAAAAAACAGCTGTGAAAGGGAGCTCAAACAGCCCTTCAGTTTTGTCTGAAAAGGTGTGTTTTTTCTAAAGGTTTTATTTCTCTACAGGAAAAATGCTTTTCAATCAATCCTGAGGGCTGTTTGAGTTCCCCTTCCTACTGCAATTTTAGAAAGAGGAATTCCCTGCCTGGTCATTCAGGGACCTAGAAGTGGCATTATACAGCTCTTGGTTGGTACCTCACCAGGCAAAACCAGAAAAATACAAAGTCACTTTGAAGGAACAGGAACACCTTACAAGTTCTCAAACACAATTGGCCATATTAAGTCCCATTTGCACTGCTCCATTAGCAATTTAAATCTGCTGGAGTAGGAGAATCCCCTAATGGTATAAAACTTGGTACTCCTCTAATCTAGGGAGTCCAGGGATGGGGTGAGGGCAGGGCCAATATGTGCCATGTTCCAGCAATCCTAGGCAAGTGGAAGGACCCTATGGAACAATTCCACCCACTTTAGTTAGAGCAGACCTGTGGGTGCAGTACCCTGTGTGGGGGCCATTTTCACTCCAGACTCACCACAGAGTTAGGATAAATAGAAAGGTAGAGTGGGGGGCAACTGAGAATCAAACTCATTGTAGCCAAAAATGGATAGTTTCTCACAAATCACCTTGGATATTTTAATTCTCTATGGAAGAGGCTTGATAAAAATTCTTAATTCTCCAGACTTGCATTTTTAATAAGGCATGCTGGGCCTGATCTATGGCCCAGTGAAGTCAGTGGAAAGACTCCCATTGACTTCACTGGGCATTGGATTGAACCTCCTGTGAGGATGGCAATAAAGAGATAAAGTGTGTGTGGCGGGGAGTCAGGAGTTGAAGGAGAAAAAGTGCTTGTATTAGCCTGGTCCTTCCCCTAAAGTGGCAGCTGCAAGGTACTGCCTTTTCTGACATTTTGATTTCGTCTTCTAAAAGTTAAACTGGGAGCAGTTCAATATTCCACATTTCATTTTTAGAAAAGAAAGTGAGTTAAAATTATCTTCTGGGGATCAAACTGGGTGATGAAAGGACAGCCGTATTTCTGGGAATAAGGAAAGGGTGCAGAGAATGCAAGAAACCTTAAAAAAGAGAGGGGCATGGCTTAGGAAAAAATGAACAAACAACTTTATTCAGAATAGAAGAAAAATGTTATAACATTTGTCCAATTATTTTCTCATCATTTTAGGAACTACTTTTTATAGTGGAAGATGCCATTGCTTTACCCTCCTCTTCCAAAACTGCTTTTCATTTTTTTAAATGAAATGTAAAATGAATGACCCATACTCTAGCAATATGATATGACGGGAGGTGAAATTTTCACCCCCACTCTGGCCCTTTTACACCAAGTGGTGTAAAGGGGCTCTAGAAGCTCTGTGTCTTGCTGGTGCCACATCATCTAAGTAGCACTCTCCTTGAGTGCAGAAACTGAGGAAGACAGCCATAAAGCTGCCCTGCAAGGACCTCCTTACAAGCCCTGGCATAGGGAATTGGAGAGGCAGGTTGGTGGGTATGGGCTCAGCATTCCATGCTGGGCAGACACTGGGCAGCACTGTTACCCACAGAGCAGCCCGGGCAGACTACCATAACTTAGATAGACCTCAGAGCTATCCAAGTTATGCTAGGGACCTCTTTAGCTCCTAGAGCAACCCAGGATTGGGAGGGCTCAAAGATGGTTTATAGCCACCTTAACTCCACACTCCCACTGGGTTGGGAGTTCTTGCTGTGTCTTTAAGTGTTGCAGCACAGCCTCTTGCCCAGGGTGTGCATCAGTACGTTATGGGTACACTTCTCAGGTGATTGAAGGTACTTGGGCAATGCACTTGAAGCAAGAACCAATAACCTACAAATGTGTATCCAGTCATGGCTTATTGCTGTATTAAATTTACACCACATTGTATAATACTAAACAATTAAACAAAAATAATGCAATATCCTAAGATGAATATGATATTACATTTATAATAAAGAAGAAAAGTTAGCTCTAACAGGCTTAAATCACATATATTATTATTTCACCCCAGTTCACTTCTGCACTGTGCTTTATATTGTATTGTTTGAAATTTGTTTGTGTTCTGTTTTTGGAAATGCTACTAAATGGTTCACATAAATATACTGATGCAAACGAGAAGAAATTGCCAAAGGTCACCCTGAGTTGACAGGTGATGGACTCTAATTGGGTAGTAAGCCCAGCTTCAACAATAGGATGAGAGACTTTGTCAGAGAGATGAGACACTTGTTCCAGGGCTCTTGGTGTGCTTTGGAATTCTTGCCCAGAGACTCTGAACCTGTGTGGTTCCCACTTAGCAGGACCGCACCTCATATCAGCAAAGCTGACTTTGTGGGATTGGACCTGATAGCATTGGAACTTACTTCATGTGTCCAGAATTGGTATCAGCCAACCTGGTGGTGTTGATTTCACTGAACTATGACCTGGCAGTAAAAGACTTGAGTGGAATATGGGAGGATGGACTTCACTGGACTGCAGCAGATAGGCTGAAGAGAACCACCTCCTGGCATCCATGTAGCACGAGCACGCAGAGAGCTGTGTATGGTAGTGTAAATATAACATTTTTGGTGTAAGAACTGGATTGGATGCCAGGGCTATTTTTTCTAGCACCCTGTCCCTGAAAGGGATGGAACTCTGCTGAAAGGGTCAGATGGACTTAGCTCTAGTGAGCAGGATATGGGGATGCTACAGTTTGGTGCTCCCGAAAGATTCTTCACCAATGGGGCTTGTGCAAGCTATGTGTATGCATGTGTGCATGTTGGATTCTAACAAAAGATTTAGTAAAATGCTCCATCTTAGAACAGCTCCCTGCTCTGTGAGTGTAATACCCACATGAGCACCCCTGAATATAACTAGATTCATGAGAGAGTTTAAGGTGGGTGGAGATTGTTTTGTGACTAAGACTTCTGGCCCTAACAAACTTAACGGGGACCGTGGGGACCAGGGCCGGCTCCAGGAACCAGCCCAGCAAGCAGGTGCTTGGGGCGGCCAAGGGGAAGGAGCAGCATGTCGGGCTCTTTGGGGGCGGGTCCCTCGCTCCTTCTCGGAGGGAAGGACCTGCCGCCGAAAAAGAAAGTGGTGCGATGGAGCTGCCGCCGATCGCGATTTGGGGTTTTTTTTTTTTTTCTGCCGCTTGGGGCAGCAAAAACCCTGGAGCCGGCCCTGGTGGGGACAGCCAATCCCATTCCACACTGTTTGGGTCTTGCTAATTTTGTTTTATTATGTAAATAGATATTTACCTGTTTTTCTCAAACAAATGTTATTTCTGGTTTCATATTCCCGAGGACTGCTAGGCACCTGGCAGTAGGGAGAAACACCTGTAAAAGTGATGAGGGGATTTAAGTGTAAAGTGCCTAAAATCAGGGAGAGAGTAAGGTTTTAGGTCGGAGCTCAAGACTATAATTTTATAATCAGCACACCTAGACAATATTTGAACCTGACCTTTACTGCTGCTAATGACACGTGGTAAAAGGACAACACAATAAAGATAGTAACAACAATTTAAAAAATGCTTTTGGAGACTGACAACCTGTTCTTCTAAGTCCTGTTCCATGCAGTTTGAAATGGGCTAAAACGAAAAAGCTTCCCTGAAAATAGAGATTTAAATGGAGATGCCAACCTAGGCTTTGGCCCAATCCTGCAAGCCTTCCTCCCATAAGTGGTCTCACTGAAGTCAGTAGATCAGCTGGCATGAGTGAGACTTGCAGAATTGGGTCCCTTATTTTTACTATTGTTTTACAGTCTGATCTTTTATTATTATTTTTTTATTTATATGGTTCTACCCAGGAGCTTCAATCAAGGTCAAGGCCTCAATGTGCTAGGTGCAGTACAGCATAATGGAAACTGCCTGCCTCACAGAATTTACAGTGTAAATACAGACAAGGCATAGCAAGTTTCTATAGTATGTGCTAGAGGGGTTGACAGGGGGAAGAAAAGGATATCATCAAGAGAAATGTAAGATTATGTAGACTTAGTATGTGCATAATTTGTAGCTTTAAGGATTTTTAAAGAAAATAATGAATCATTGACTTCAATGGGAATTTTGTCTGGGTAACTACTGCAGGACTACAATTGGTCAATTCAATGTGTAGTTTAGGAGTACTCTTGGGTTCCTCACTGATGCTGAGCTCTGAGATCACAATAAGAAGAACAGGAGTACTTGTGGCACCTTAGAGACTAACAAATTTATTAGAGCATAAGCTTTCGTGGACTACAGCCACTACTTCTTCGGATGCAGTGGGCTGTAGTCCACGAAAGTTTATGCTCTAATAAATTTGTTAGTCTCTAAGGTGCCACAAGTACTCCTGTTCTTCTTTTTGCGGATACAGACTAACACGGCTGTAACTCTGAAACCTGAGATCACAATGGTCTTGAGTAAAGATTTCTACCATCTCTGGGTGGCTAAGAGACTCCATCCCATTCTGGCAGTTGAAAATCTGGCCTAATTTATTCATGCCACCTCTCAGCTGGACTACAGTTACACGATATAGCTGGATATCAGACCTGCAGCAGTTAGGAAACGCCAGCTAATATGAAACACTGCAGCACATCTCCTCAGCAACACAGGCTACCATAAGCACATCACATCAGTCTTTGCTTGCTACACGGCTACCCATAAATTTTTGAATCAAGTTTAAGTACTCAGTCCTCTTCTTCAAAGTGCCCCATGGTGAGGGCCAGGATACCTGAAAGATGATTTAAAGCTCTGGGATGAAGACTGTGGTTGATAGCTTCACTTCTCTGGTACATTGGAACTCTCAACAATGAAAGTAAAGCTCTTTTGTGCAGGAGACAGGTGCTTCTCGGGGGGTGGTCCAAGACTGTGTAATGCAGTGGTTCTCAACCAGGGGTACGTGAACCCTTGGGGGTACGCAGAGGTCTTCCCGGGGGTATATAACTCATCTAGATATTTGCCTAGTTTTATAACAGGCTACATAAAAAGCACTAGCAAAGTCAGTACAAACTAAAATTTCATACAACGACTTGTTTCTACTGCTCTATATACTATAAACTGAAATTTAAGTATATTCCAATTGATTTATTTTATAATTATATGGTAAAATAAGAGAGTAAGCAATTTTTCAGTAATAGTGTGCTGTGACTCTTCTGTATTTTTATGTCTGATTTTGTAAACAAGTAGAATTTAAGTGAGGTGAAACTTGGGGGAACTCAAGACAAATCAGACTCCTGAAAAGGGTACAGTAGTCTGGAAAGGTTGAGAGTCACTGATGTAATTAACTCCCCAGGAACTAAGGACTATCATAAACCTGCTCCAAGTGCAAGGTGCATTTCTTTGACTTTGCCTTCCCTAATACAAACATATCGCAACAGGTATGTTTAACAAAACAACACTACCACCAACCACCTATCAAAACAAGACACTCTACTCCATGCGCTTCTCCCCCTAGGGAAAGGTGAGAGAACAAACAACATGTGCCAGGTGTGTAGTCACATTGTACTACAGGAAGATGCTCAGACTCTACAATGATGAGCATGGTATAAAAACCTATATAGAATAGAACAGACTCGTTTCTCATTAGAGAACTGTCTATCTGCCTGTCAATTAAAAGTTACCTAAAATATTTACATAAAACATTTCTCTCTCTTTTCATTATATTTTTAACCATCTCAAAGAAATGACCATACAGAACAGAGAGAGATTCAGCTTTTGATTCACTGTAAACCATGTAGAACTTATGAAACTTTTAAAATAATATTTGTTTATCATGACAGCCAAAGAAAAAGATTGAAGAGTTCTGCAAAGTTTCACATCTCAAAGTTCTCTGCTATTCCATCTCACTTAACAGCTGAGCCCCACTTTCATGTAGGAGGGACTCCTTGTCATGCAAATTAGGAGGCATGATTGGTCTACAGTTTTTCATTTTGTGTGTTCTATTTCCCTCTCTATTAACTGTCTCTCTCGCTCCCTCCACCTCCTCCCGATTAACTGACTCGTTTTTTTTTTAATTTGTACCTTCCTTTGATAATGAGCTGTCAGTTCTCTTGATTCCAATAGTTGCAGATTGAGTTTATGCAAACCATTTGCTGGCTCCCTGCACAGCACAATGTCTCTACAGTGACACACTGCTGTCTGTTGTAGGCATGAGTAATTCCTATATGGCAGCGGGGAGCTCAGATAAATACACAGACAACACCTCCAACATAATGGGCCCACTACTGCAAGATACCAAATACCTCATGTGAGGTGCTGAGCGCACAGGGCTGGTGCTACCATTTAGGCAAACTAGGCGGTTGCCTAGGGCGCCAAGATTTGGGGGTGCCAAAAAGCGGTGCCCCCAATTTTTTTTACAGCGTTCCTACGCCCCCCTCCCCGAGCGCATGGTCGCCGCTCCACTTCTCCCGCCTCCCAGGCTTGTGGCGTCTATCAGCTGTTTGGTGCCGCAAGCCTGGGAGGGGAGGAGAATTAGAGCAGGGGCGGCGTGCTTGGGGAGGAGGCGGAGCAGAGGTGAGCTGGGGTGAGGAGCTTCCCGGAGGGGGGGAGTTGCTGCGGGGGGGGTGTGCCTCAGGGCAGAGGGCGGGGAGCTGCCACGAGGGGGGGCACCTCAGGGCGGAGGGGGAGCGGGGAGCTGCTGCAGGGGCGGGGGGGGGGGGAGGCGCAAGGTGGAAGTTTTGCTTAGGGCGCGAAACTTCCTTGCAACAGCCCTGTGAGCGCATATAACTCGCACTTAGGTCAGTTAGAGTTGAAGGCACCTGATACCTTACAGGAAGTGAGGATTAAATGCCAATGATATGATGAGACATCACAGATTGAAAGGGTACGATTTAAGGGCCAGATTCTGTCACCTTCACTCACTCTGTGAATACTCCTATTGATTTTGCTGTGACCGATGACTGAGTAAGTTCCTTCTGAATGGGTGAAGATCATCCCTACGCAAGGGGCCAGCACTATGCACTATTTAAATCTTACTTACGTTCTATTTTGTGGGCTTAAGTGGTATCTGAGTCGTGCATAGACCTTGTGCTGGTCCTCCCCACGGGGATGAATTTACCCAAGAGGAGTAAGGGTGGCAGAAACTGGCGTATAATTCTTACTGAGGTAAAATTCTTATTTAAGTCGGTGAGCCAATGTGCACACAAACCTCCCACTGAATTCAGCAAACATTGCAGAGGCTCAGCACCTCTCACAATGTGGCCCACTGAACTAAAAGGGAGAATTCTCTTGCCATGCAGTGAATAAAAACTGAGTAAATAGGATTCGGTGCTGTGATTTTTTTAGTTAACATCTTTAGCAGCACATAGAACAAGATCCCATATGTCTTCCCTATTAATTTAGAAAGTTAAACCTACTAATCAGTAGACCAATCGTTAGATAAATTAATAGCAAATCACATAATACTTACATAAGGCCTGATTCTCCTCTGATTTACATCATATTACACCAGTGTAACTCCACTGACTTCCGTACAGTTAGTTCTGATTTACATTGGTAAAAATGAGATCAGAATCAGGCCCACAGTTCTTTAACCAATTCAACATAGCAATGTTTGGTCAATTTTATTTGTAGCCATTAAGACTATTTGCAGCCTGCATAGCCTGACTTTTTTTCCTCCTGTTCGTTTCTCTGCAGCTACGTAATCTATAGGAAAAAATATCTTCTCATTAATACTGAACTTGCTATCATCATGCATGATTTAATCTGATCAAAATAATTTTGACTGAATGTACGTTGACAGACAAAGTTGTGTTTACAGATAGATGTGTGGATAGATGTAAAGCGGTTGTAGTGGTGATTTAGTATTGATTCTGTCTCAAAAAATTGTGAAATAGAATCTACCAGCTAAAACTAATGAGCACAAAACTACATTGATTTGGCCCAGGGTGGACAAATAGAACATCTGGCATATTTGGCACCAATGACACAGCTGGCATTGTTGGAACCGTTTCTGCAGAAGGTACAGATGCAGAAATGGGAGAATTGGTACAAACAGTGCAGATGGAACAGTTGGAACAGATGACAGTGGGCAGAGCTGGCGATGCTGGCACAGGTGTCATAACCTCAACAGCTGGCACAAGTTGTGACAATCCTGGGATTTCTTAGTGCAAGGCACATGTTCATTTTGGCTTTGGCTGCAGAGAGATAAGAGCATTTTATAATTAGTAAATGTGCCATTTAAAAAAGAACTCCCCCCCCCCATCCTTAAGGACATCCACCTCCAACTGTTAAAGCTTGGAATGTAGAACATTTTTGCAAATTATAATTTCCCAGAGAAAGCCACAATTGATAACTACAGATTTAATAAGAAGGTAATTAGACATTTTTATTCTAATACAGACAATAATCATGAATAGGATTTCTTCATAAGAGGTTTTTTAAAAAAACATGGTCAGATCTGTAGCCTGATCGTGGAGATTAAAACATGCTTTGTCTTAAAGCCAAAGCTTGTTTACCACCAGATTGGTGGGTTATATTTTCCTAAAGTGCAATGCTTCACAACAAAATGAGTTTGCTGTAAACCAACATGTACAGTACAGCACTGGATGAGCTCCTACAGAAATGGTTAACTGTTTGGCCAAAAAGGAACTGTTCTTAAAGCAAGACTAAGCAATGGAGAAACCACTATGTCCCCTTTCCTTAGCAATGTGGTTTTGTTAAATGTTATGGAAAATATCACCATTAAGAATCTGATTTTGATCAGAGAAAGCAAATGCTTCTCTCTTCTTAGAGCCCCTGCTGTGTAAGTGGCTATAATAAGGTAGGATTCCTTAATCCCTCTGAAGAGATGAGCAAAGAAATCAACTTGCTTGCTAAAGATTTAGAATATAAATTAGTACCTGCTTTTATTTATGATATTAAATGTGTGTGATTAGTAAATTGATTAGTCAGAGAGCAATACTGAGGTCTGTTCCTGGCCTGTAACCTATCTCATAGGAGTGTCCCAGTTGTTTTCAATGGAATGGTGCATGAATAGTGATTATTTGTATGAATTAGGGCTTGCAAGATGGGGATCCTATTCTGAGCAGACATGCATACTACAGAGAGCTTACCTGTTGTATAGTTTTCTGATGCATCTTTTGTCATCTAGCTTACATAAAAGCTTACATAGCTCACCAACCTCATTTCATTGTACAATAGAACCCGTGGCTAGTAATTTTTAGTAAAGTAAATGAATTGAAAAGAGGGTGAGGAAAAGGGGAAGTACCAGGACACACTAGCAACAATAACTCTGAATTGAAAAATATGTAACAATTTTGAAAAGCAGCAACCACTGCATAATATGTTGCTGCTAGAGGAATGTCTTGGTTATTCAGCAACATCAAGCAGTTTCTCTTGGCTCCTTCCTCTGCAGTGTCACCCATACACAGTCCTGCCAAACTATTAGTTAGTCACCATATTTCTTTTCAGTCTAGTCCCTCACAATGCAAGCAATGTGTCTAGTGATTGGGGCAGAGAACTGGAAGCCTGGCTTCTGGGGTTTAGTCCTAGCTGTGCAAATCCCAACAGTTCTGTGCCTCAGTTTCCTTTAGCTGTAAAACGGGGATAATATATACCCACCCTAGAGGATTCCTGGGAAGCTTAATTAATTAATGTTTGTAAATGGCTTGAGATGACCCTACAGAAGGGCAATGAGGAAGAATTTCAGTTTGACTGTACAAATATAGTTAATTTATTTGAATTTTAACTACATGCTCAATTAAAAATCAAGGGCCAGTTCCTCAGCTAGCTCCATTAATTTCAGTATTCGAGTTTTGCCCAGGTGAAGGAGTGGCCCTAGCGTTTTAGAACGATGTATTTTTTAAATTGAATTGTCAACAATGACTGTATCTTTCCTGTTTCCTGCAACCTGATATGCAACCTAATTTAGGGCCTGACTTAGTAAAGGGCTGAAAGTCTTCTGTGGGGTACTCAGCACCTCACAGAATTGATCCCTGACTGGTCACAGGAATTGCACTTCACACCTCAGTCCGTTTTATAACTTACTTCAGCTAGCTCCTTAATAACAAAATATTCATATGCTTTAATTTTCATAAATACCTTAATATGCTGTACTCCTCCAGGCTACAGTGCCAATGGCAGATGTCTTTTGTTTGGGTGAGTGGGCTAAACATTACTAACCTTCCCTACATCTGACCATTCTCCTTCATATTGGGTTGGACAATTATCAATTCAAAGACGTTAGTCATCACTTTCCAGTCAGTACCTAATCCACATAAATGATTAATCCATGAGACAAAATAACTAGTGGCATTATAGAATTTAGCATTACAGGAAAGGGGCAAAGAATTCGCCTGGGATATTAATTGACTCACTGCCCTCATTCCTCCCAAGTACTGCAAGATTTCTTTTCTTCTTCTTCTTCTTTTTTTTAGTTTAATCACTAAATATGCAATTTACTGCATTTTATGAATGATTTGAGATTTATCTCTTATTTAATATCTATCCAGGCACACACAGCTCTCTAATTTACTGGTATCTCATGCAAATATTCCTTTCAGTCTCTTAGCGTCAAGATTTTATGATGTGCTTTAATCCCACCCTTCAAACAGTTGCTGTACATTCTGACTCACTGCTGTCCCTGGAGAACTATTGAATTGTATGTGATATTTCATCTGGCTGGCAACTGGGGGGTGGCAACTAATCCCTCAGACATATCTCCACAGTCACACCCCTGAGTAAAAATTCTGTAGGCCTTGAGATGAGCTTGCCCTACACTCATTTGCTCTTTAAAATTAGATGAAATTAGGATCCAGTGAAAATTTCTTTTTCTCTCCCTTGTGTTCAGTGACCATAGGAATGTAGTGTACACTGCAAACCTACTTAGGGAAGACCGCACCTATAATTTTATTTTAAAAAGCTTGCCATATTTGTACTGTTTTTCCAGAACGTTGACTGAGCTCAAGACATTTCAATAGAGGCCGAGTGCATAGGTAAAATTCAGCCCTGTGCAGAAAAACAGCATAAGGCCTATATGCCATTTATATCTTACTTAAACCCTCAAAATAAGGGTTAAATGGAATGTAAGTATTGCCTGTAACTGGTGCTGGCTCTCTGTGCAACGACTGAGTTTCTCCCATTGCCTCATAAATTAGCCCTATTAAGAATTTTCAAATGTTGGCATGTAGAAATTTAAGGATAACATTTGCTCTTACATCAATATTCTGACACTAAGAATCAGTTCTTTGGCTGGTATAAATTGTCATAGCTCCATTAAAATCGATGTACTATGCTGATTTACATCTACTGAGGATCTGGCCCCATACGTGGACATGACATCGCCATCAAATTATGATTTGGAAGCATATGCAGCACCTTCCCAGATGTGAGCACCATGATGCCGCAGATTAAGCACACAGCTACTATGACAGCAGGCACAAGTTGGCTCTTCGTGCCTGTAAAAGTCATTTGTATGCTCATTCACGCCATGCCACCAGCCTTGATGCCCCTTTCATTTCCTTTTCCCACTCCCATTTCCATGATGCCCACTGTCCCCTATGCATGCAATGCCCTCCCAATACCTGTTTAGTTCCTGTGGTAAGGGCACTAACCTAGGATTGGGAAACTTGCATACCACTTCCTGCTTCACCACAGACATCCTATGTGACCTTGGACAAGTTACTTAGTCTTTCTGTGCTTCAGTTCTCAATCAGTAAAATGGGGATAATAGCACTTCCCTACCCCATAGGGCTGTGGTGAGTATAAATACATTGAAGACTGAGATGCGCTCAGATACTACAATAATAGGGACCATTTAGTTACCTAAAACAGAAAGATAGATACATAGGTAATTGGCATGTCACTCCACTTCACTCACTCAGTTCCTCCCATTTCTTCTGTTTCCTACTAGAAATGAGTTATTTCCAATAAAACCCCACCCATAAAACTTGAATGAAACCATCAAGATGGCTCTGTGCCTACACTTGTGTAAGCTTATTACTTAACCCTTGCCTTTCCTCAATGCCCCTTATTTGGTGGCTCTCACTGTTTACATCATGCCTAAAATTATGATGCAAACTCTTTGGAAAAGTCTCTGTATACAGTCTGTAAAACATCCACCACTGAGAGTCACAATGTAAGTATTCTAGACTACTTCCATTAATTAATAATATGCAACCAGAGTCACAGAAATTGTTTGTGCAACTATAAACATAACTTGTCTGAAACTCTGTCCCCATAAGTATGGAATGTGTCCAGCTACCTGAGTGAATTTTTAAATAGATTTCTATTATTTAAAATGATGAACATTAAATTTGCTGCACAGCATGTTGTTTAGGATGGAATTTTCTACTTCATTTAGCAGCCTGTGTTACTTGCTGTATCAGATAATTACTTAACTTTTGTGTATTTTGTGTAGGCCTTAAAATCAATTGAATTTTGTAAAGAGATGATTTAAGGCATTTAGGGCCTGATCCAAAGCTCTTTGTAATCAGTGGAAGTCTCTCCGTTAAGTTCAATGGGCTTTCAATCAGGCCATTATTCATTTGTCAAGATTATTTAATCCCCAAATCCTCTCTCCAGTACTCAGCCTGGCTGCTTAGACAGTGCATTGGGAATCTCCTTAGGGACTGGGGAGGGGCAAAGGGAAGCAGCTCTGTGATTGTTATTCTAAGCTCAGTGCTGGAGTCATTTCTGTGATACCTGTGCTTCCCCTCCACAGAAATAGGTAGAGGGGCCAATGTAGTTATGAATTACCCACCTTTGGGCCGATCCCAAATCTCTGCAGAAGCATGCTATGCAGAAAGCCCTCACAGATCCGAGCTCCATGGAACTCCAGGGGCGTGCACCCTTACAGAGAATTCCCACATTCTGCAACTCCCCTTGTTGAAGAACCCCAGCTCTTGCACTGTAGGCATTGCCCATTGGGTTGAGATGTGAGGGGATTTGTTCCTATATGCATGTCCTAGGTAACCAAAGCACTCATGTATGTGTGTAGTTTTAAGCACCAGAGTAGTTCCACTGAAATCGGTGTTTAAAGTTACACAAATGCTAATGGACTAAATTCTGATGCCTTTCCAGCAAGTAGCATTTTCTTCCATAAATAGTGCCACTGGCTTCAGTGGCACTATTCATGGAGTAAGGTACTTGTTAAATCTAGTATGAGAATCTGGCTACTAAGTGCTGTCCTGAATCAGGGCCTAACACCTGTACATTTGCCTTGGAGAGTTAAAAACAAAAAGGGATGATATATAGAGCCAGGTAAGAGTCATCTGATTGTATTGTCTGTTTTTTTCTTGCTACTTAGGGGACTCCTGGCATGACGTAGGACGACTGAGAACATGCGTATCATTGCCACTCCTCCTTTGTGATTTACCCTGTTTTATGTAATGGAATGCTGTAAGATTTTTTTCATTCTAGACTGGATCTTCTTTCAGATCCAAATCTAAAACTTCAGAAACTAGCCTGTCTACATACACAAAGGGGGTCTCACCCCTCACGCCCTGACTATTTGAAGCATTACTTTTGTTTCCTAAGAGCCCGAATCACCTTTTGTAGGTTACAAAAATTTTGGTTTCAATTTTGGATTTTTGAAGTCATTTTAAGAATGTGTTACTTTCCACATCTTTTTATGGTCATCATTCTCCGCCCTTTTTACTGCAAGACTGACCCAAGAATCTAAACTGGCTAGGTGAGCAGCCAAGTTCCTGTGTTTGCTCTTTCTATCAGACATGAAAGGTGGCATTGTATTTACTTTCAAATTTACCAGCTTTGGAAAAAAACTTACAAGGTCTTTCCTCATCACGCTCAATAGAGGGACCTTCTCCCTTGAGAGGGAAAAGATGGCACCACATAAGTATCCAACATTGAAAGGGGCAGTACGTAGCATGAAAAAAGCCTATCAGGCTTGTTTTGTCTCATCATCTTAGTCTTTACTTTTCTTTCTGATCCCCAGTACATCAGGTTCTTGGATGGAGCACAATTTATGGGGATTTCGGGCATTAATATTGGTGAAATATGTTTAATTCAGCTCCATAGTCACCAATCTATACTTGTAGGTCTGCTCCCTTTGCACATTAGGTATCACCACCTTCCAACAGGTTTCTATATTCTTTTGTTTGTTAATTTCAACATTCTCATAAAAGCTGGGAAAGTTTGGATACTAAGTAAACGATGGGAATAAACTCTTGGGACAGTAACTGTGTCTTACTATATGTTTGTATGGTGCCTAGCATAATGGGGTCACAATCTTGTTGGGGGCGTGTCTCTAGATGATACTATGGTAAAAACAATAACAATAATAAATAAAAGATGGAATTGTGTTTCAACATCAGTGTAAAGATGTGTTTTAATTAGAATACCTACACTCAGAACTAACAATTGAGTTGTGCCTTAAATTAAAAGGTTAGGGTTTGGTTTTTTTACTGTTTTAGTTTGAATGGCTAGAATTTTGCATCAGAGGGAGTATGGTCTAGTGATTAAAGTAGAATACGGGGAATCAGGACTCTTGGGTTCTATTCCTACTCTGACACTGATTTTCTGAAAGACTTTAGGGAAATCTCTCTGTGATCCATTGTCCTGTACACTGAAGTATTATTTCTTAGCTGGTAAACTCTTTAAGGTAAGGGAGCCCATGTTCACATGGATTTATGCAACATCCAGCTTAAAATGGGGCCCTGATATTGACTGGGGGCGTCTGGGCACTTCTGTAATACCTGTTACACAATTATTATTAGTAATAATAATTGCATATTGCTGACATTGGTGTGTCCTTGGCACATGAATTCAGTATTCTTTCACCATTAGAAAAATATTCAAAATTAACCTGTTGTCTTTCAACTGAAATTGTTTTGTAACTGTAACCAGCATAAAATATTAGGTTTGATGGAAAATACAGGGGGGAAAATCAGTGTAATACTGATGGAATCTAGTGAAATCAGTAGCAAGGATTCTGGAGCTCTTCCCTCCGACCCCCAACCTGAAAGAAAACGTGTGTGTTGTGGACCTTGGTGCCTGCAAATCAATTTCTTTATTTTATTGAGCACAATGAAAAAGAAAAATACTTTTCCAGCAAGAAAAGTTCCATAATATAAAAAGCAAGGCATGCAACAGTTAATGTTTTCCACTAACTTTTATGGGTTTCCTACCAGGAATGGGTGCAAAAAAGGGAGTCTGATTCTCCACTCCAATCAGTGGGAGCTGAGAGCACTCAGAGTTTCACAGGATCAAACCCAAAAGTTGGAGTTTTATGAAACCAAAGGTTACACGAAGAATTCTAGCAAGCATTTGGGCAAGAAGAAAACAGCTGTCTCTTAAGTGGAAAAAAGTTTCACAAAGGGACCCAACATCAGCAACTGACAGAGGAAGATCTTTCTAATCCCATTCACCAGCTGGCCAGTGCTCACTCATGTAATGTCTTTCACATACGAATGAAAATGAGTAAGAGTCTTCTTTAAGGTCAAAGCTCTCTGTACTGAAACCTAGCTGAATTTAAAAAGAACTTGTTGCTCTCCCCAGCAGTCCTACATAAAAGCCTGATCCTACAAACCTGACCCATGCAAGTAAGGATTGCAGGTTAGGCTTATCATACCTGTTGGTAACTGTGTAATCAGACAAACCAATTTACTTTTATCATAAGCACTTGCTAATCAGTATCCATGTTGGTTCCTGAGGTTGAGTGGGTAGGTTTTGGGATCTCATCACGGAGATCAGCATCCAGAGGCAGGGACAGGACTGTGGGAATAGGGGACAAATTACTGAAAAAAGCCAGCGTTTACAAAGTATGGTCTAATTCAGTGTTCTTCATTGCACGGCCCGCAAGCCAGTGGTGGCTCCCATTGACCCTAAGTACGTCTCCCTAAGTTCCCTCTAAGCTGCGTGGCCGCACAGCAGGCTATAAATAGCTGTGCAGCAGCTCTGAAGGGCCACGCAGCAGATACCTGGAGAGGAGAGAGGTAGGGAGTGGGCGGGAACTGGGGAGAGAAGCAAGTTGGGGCTTGCAGAGCTGCTGTGGGCCTCTCCTCCAGCCCTGGAGTACCCTGCTGCCGGCAGTGGGGAGAGAGGGTCCCTTCCCCCGGAGCTCCCATGCTGTCGGCGGGGGGAGAGAGAGCCACTTTCCCCAGAGCTCCTGTGCTGCCTGCCGGAATGGGAGAGAGGGCCCCTTCCCCAAGCTAGCTGCTGCCCCAAACTCCTCATCCCCGGCCCCACCCCAGAGCCCTCACCCACCCCCTGTGTCCCCATCCTCTATCCCAGCCCTGAGCCCCCTCCTGCACCCCGAGCCCCTCATCCTGGCCCCACCCAGTAGCCCTCACCCCTGAATCCCAACTCTCTGCCCCAGCCCTGAGCTGCCTCCACACCCCAAACCCTTCATCCCCAGCTCCACCCTAGAGCCCTCATCCCAAGCCAGAACCCCGACCCCACCCTCTGCCCTACCCTGGGCCACCTCTCACACTCCGAACCCCTTGGCCCCACCCCATGTGGCTCTCACATTAGAGGTTTTTTGCCAAAGTGGCCCCCACTTCAAAAATAGTGAAGAGCACTGGTGTACGCTGTTTAATTCATAAAGAGGGCTTTGCAGCCAGGGCATCTCGGTGCTGAACTGGGAACCCATTCCCAGGTTGTTATTGATGAAAATATAGAACTTAACATACCATTTGTAGTTAGTTTTTCATTGACATATATGTATCTAGTGGACTTCACATCTATATCAGTTCAGATGGTACCATATGTTGATACAACAAATACTCCTTTTATAGAAAATCAGAGTACATAGTTCTCAAAAATTAATATACAGTACATGCTGGTTGGTGGACAATATATACTACAAGGGGCTCTTGTTGGCTTGCGCATATGGCATATTGGCTAGAAGATGAAATATTGCTTTCTGTGCAAACATTTTGAGCTCTAACCAATTAGAAATCCCATCATTGTGTTTGTCTCTTTAGAAATCAAACTGAAAAATGCAGGGTTGTAAGTAATGGAGAATTGGCTACTTGCACGCAGGAAAAAAGGGGATGAATAAAATGTCACACTGATTATTTTTATCCCAGTAAAGTATGTGAAATTATTTACAAAAGCCAAATTTTGCCCTTTTGAAAGTAAAGTACATAAGTTGAAAATCTGGGTGGTTCTCTCCAGGCTACCAGGAAAGCAAAACATGGACTGTATATCTGCCCTTTGAATCTGTATTGAATCTTGCAGATCTTTATTTGCAGATCTCGCTGTGGGTGGTGTTTCTAAATTTGTGCTCCTGCCAAATATAGGGCCAGACTCTTTTCTTGGTTACGCTGGTGTAAATCTGGAGCAATCCTATTGACATCAATATACCTGGTGGAAATGAGAGCAGAATTTGGATCCCCTCTCAATTTATCCCTAACCTCTACCCATATATGGGTCTTTCTATCTATGCCATTTTGTGATCTATACACCCCATGCCCTCAGTTATGGGAATGCAGCTCCCAGTGACTTCAGTGGCAGCTGCACCCCTGTAACCTAGGGCAGAACTAGGCCCTAAAGCAGGGGTGGCCAAATCATGGCTCGCAAGCCGCGTGCAGCTCTTTTACAGATTCAGTGAGGCTCATGGAGCCCCCCCACGCCGCTCCCCCCATTCTCCACCTACAAGACTGGGAGGTGGGGAGCTCGGGCTTCTCCTTCAGCAGGAGCAGGGCTGAAGCCTCGAGCCCCGGCAGGCACCTCCCACGGGGCTGAAACCTCAAGACCCCCCTCCCCGCAGGGCAGAAGTCCCTAGCCCCACCACCCTACTGCAGGGCAGAAATCCCGAGCCCCAGCAGGTGCACCTGGCTCTCAAACTTCTGAAGATTGTTGTATGTGGCTCAGAGGGTGAGTAAGTTTGGCCACCCGTGGCCTATAGGCTCGATTCTCCTCCCTTGTACACAGGGTTTTTCACTAGTGTAAGTCTATTCACTTCAGTGTAATCACAACGATGTGAGAGCTGAAACATTGCCCAAACACTTGTGAATACAGAATAAGAATTCTTCTCCAGACATAATATTAAACCTATACACTAAAGATCATTAGCAGGGGTTTAAATTCAGTGCACAAATTCACACTTTTAGAGCTGTCCGTGCGCTTTCATTCTGTCCCAAGCAAAATAGTCCTGCTTTAAAAGTAGGCCAGCTGAGTCCGTGTTAAGTTGGGGAGTTTTGCTCTCTCCCACTTCAGCTCTTTAGCCAATTGGCTGCCTAGAGGTTCTGGTGGAGGGAAGTACCTTGAGACTCTGTTTCCCACTCTGCCACCCAGCCAGGGGCTCAGCAGCAGCTGCTATAGCAATGGCACACAAGGAGAGAGGGCTGGACCTAGGATTGCCAACCCTTCAGGATTGTCCTGGAGTCTCCAGGAATTAAAGATTATGTCATGTGATGAAAACTCCAGGAATACGTCCAACCAAAATTGGCAACCTTAGTTGGACCTGCTGAACAGGAGCATTTAGCTTCACCCGCACCCAGCTCCCCCAGGATAGGCAGGCTACTGGTCAGCGCTACATATGCAACACAGGAACATCTATTGGAAACTATAGCCATTCAGGTCACATACGGCCGGGTCAGTTAGTGGAAAGTTTATAGATGTGTTTTAAATGGCAGAGTCTCTTTCACCTGGGCTGTTCAGTTATTAGCTGGAGCACAGAAATGAACATTTTAAAAAGCGTAAGGTCTAGACCAGTAGCCTTTTTTCCCCTGCACTCCGAGCATGGGGGACTTGAAGTATAGTGAAGATACTGTCCAAGCCTGGAGGACATAGCCTAGCTTCAGTTAATTGGAAGTTTTGATTAGCTGGAATTTGGTTTCATGGGTTTGTACTGTACATGCTCACCTGGGGAGGAGGGATTAAATAATTAAGGAGAAAGGGATCCAAAGTTTTACCCTTATTTCTCCTCTGCTCCCTCTGCTTTCTTCTTTTGCTTTGTTCTTTACCCATGTCCTTAAAACTCCCTCTGGTTTCCCCTCTTTGTCCTTCTCTGTGCTCAGGGGAGGTGGCTAACGATGGCTTTTGAGCCTTAAACTTTCCACTGCAAAGTCCACTTTCTACTTGTCTGTAAATGTGGCCCTCGGTCTCTCTTCTCTCTTTATAAAACACAACGGTAGCTTACAGGGATGGTCCACAGAACTCTAGTAGCACGGTCATAAATTCTGAGGTTGGAATATGGTAATATATATTTATATAAAGTTAGGTTGATGTCTATCTGTTACCATAAATACAAGTGGCAACAAGAGAAGGAGCCAGGCTCAGTATCAGCTACTGACAAAGGAGGCAGACTGAACCCATCAGATTTTTCAGGAAAGGGGCTTATTCCCTGCAAGGCCCATGAGCTCTGCTGCTGCCATGGTAAGAAACTGGAGGGGAGTGCATTAAGAAAACTGAAAAAGAGGTGATGTCTAGATGGAAAAGTATCAATCTAAGCACACAAGTCCAGGTTCTGATACCCTTACTCACATTGGCCAGCACCTTCCTCCACAGCTAGTTCCCCTGATTTCAATGAGCCCTCTCCTGGAATAAGGTAGTATTCAGAGTATCAGAGTCTGATCCGCAATGAGATATATGTAGCACATGTGTTACTATTCATGTAAACCTGCACCAAAGGCCATATTTCCATATGTACTTGTAAGAAAGAGTTATTTTTATTTATTCTCATTCTATTTAGTACTTAAACAATGCTGTTCACCTTGAGGGCCCTTTGGTTGGGGGACAGGGATGGGATTCAAGTAACTTGGTTTCTCTTAACATCATTGCCAATGACAGGCTGTGGGACATTGGTCAAATCACCTAACCCTTCCACGTCTCCATTTCACCATCTGTAAAATGGGGACAATGATCCTTACCCTCTGCAGTGCTAGTAGGCATGAAAAGTAGTATAAATAAATACACTAAATGTGTGTTACTCAAGACCCTCAGATGAAAGGCCCATGTTTGGTATTATTCTTATTGCTTACAAACATTAACCCAGGTATTAACAGAGACAAATCTAGGTGTGGAGGTAGATATTCTTTTCCACAATTTTTTTTATTACGGCTGACATGTGGCCCTTGGTTCCCAGTTCACTCTATTCATTCCCACTTCACTCCATTTTATTCTGTTATATTGGGCTATCAAGTACTGGAACTCATGCTTTGAATGCCCTCCTGATTACTCCACAGCTACCGAAGGTCTTGCTACTGCTTGGCATCAGACGAAGAAAGGCTGCCCTACATACTTCCTGCTGATACTGCTGATTCCCCTGAGAAGGTCAGGACTGTTATGAGTTGCAAGATAACATCAGAATCCTTAGCAATCGGCACAGGTAAGTGGTATAGCCAGTAGTTGTTTTTCTATAGAATATTTATTATGACTATTTTAGAGCAAGAAGTTGATATCCCACTAATATAAAATGATTTGGTGGCGTGGATTCTGTATTGTAATTCAGATTTTGGATACCAGTCTCCTAAATGTGCTCTCTTGCTCCCTCCTTTCTGTATCTTCAAAATGTACTAGAGGGAAAAGACCAAAGGGTAAAGCTTACAATATTGTAATAACTCAAGCCTGTTCCCCTTACTTCTGGATAGGAAATGGATTTGCTTATTCAGACACTTAAAATAACAGCCAAGATATTGAAAAGGTTTCTTAATTTTGCTCTGGCAAATCTGTGCATAATCTACATTTTTAAAGCAAACATTGACAGTGAATTTAGCCCTAGTGAAAATGAAGGGTTAATAGCACTGGCTTGACCCTGTGCAGCCTTTCATACATAACTCTGCCAATGCTCCTCAATCCTGACCTGCAAACCCGCTACTATTCCAGTCTGGGATCTCTCTCGAGCAGAGACTGCCAATTGTACTAAATTGTGTGGTTATTTTATGCTGTACACAAATAAGGGTTCAGAGGGGGCCCCATTTGCACTTGTACATAAGAATGGCCATACTGGGTCAGACCATGGGCAGTGGGTGAAGCTTCCCGTTGGGGAGGCTAGCTCCCCATCCTGCCTCTTCTACCCGCGGCCCTGCCCACACTTCACCCCCGCTCTGCTTCAGGCCCTGCCCCTGCTCTGCCCCAGGCCCTGCATCTTCCCCCGCTCGGCTCCCTCCCGAATCTCCATGTGCATCTTTCCGCTCCTTCTCCCCACCTCCCCGTTTGGCCCCCACCCTCCCGCTGCTGCTCGCTGTGTGCATCCCTCCTTTCCTCCCCCCTCCCTGTTTGGGAAGGGCGGGAGGAGCCTGGCAGATGGGGGTGGAGCCTGGGAAGGGAGGAGCCTGGCAGATGGGGTGGAGCCTGAAGGAGAAGAGTGAGCAAAGTGAGACCCCATGGTATCTGGGTGTGTGTGTGTCCCTGTTTGGGAGGGATGCGGCAAGCAGCGGTAGGGGTGCTGAGCGGGGAGGAGAGTAGGAACCGGCGAGTAGCAGCAGGGACTTCTGGAGAGGGGAGTGGAGTGCTGGAGAGGACAACTCAGGCAGTGGCAGGCAGAGAATGCTGAGCTTTTATGTGCACCATGCAGGTTCCTGGGTGGCTGAGGAGGCAGTATCGGCTACTCAGCTTCCCGGGTTCATCAGTAATCTCCCTGGGGAGTCCAAGGGACCTGGGAAGCTGAGTAGCAGATACCGTCTCCTCAGCTGCCCGGGAACCTGCATGGCGCATAATAAATAAGCAATAACTTCTGGTGGAAGCCCACTCCCAGCACGAAGGGGAAAAGGTGGGGCCACCACAGCCCAGTCATCTGGTGGCAGGGGCAGCGGCACCAGGGGAGGCTTAACCTCCCCTGGCCCATTATACCCACTGCCTATGGGTCAGACCAATGACCCATCTAGCCCAGTATCCTGTCTTCTGACAGCCACCAATGCCGGGTGCTTCAGAGGGATTGAAAAGAACAGGCAATCCTCAAGTGATCCTTCCTGTCATCCACTCCCAGCTTCTGGCAAACAGAGGCCAGGGACACTCAGAGCATGGTGTTGCATCACTGACCATCCTGGCTAATAGCCATTGATGGACCTATCCTCCATGAACGTATCTAGTTGTTTTTTTTAACCCTGTTATAGTTTTGGCCTCCACAACATCCCCTGGCAACAAGTTCAACCGGTTGACTGTGTTGTGTGAAGAATTACTTCCTTTTTTTTTTTTAAGCCTATTAATTTAATTGGGTGAGCCCTGGTTCTTGAGTTACGTGAAGGAATAAACAGCACTTCTTTCTTCACTTTCTTCACATAAGTCAAGATTTTATAGACCTCTATCATATCCCCTCTTAGTCGTCTCTTTTCCAAACTGAAAAGTCCCCATTTTTTTTAATCTCTCCTTATATGGAAGCTGTTCCATACACCTAATCATATTTGTTGCCCTTTTCCTACCTTTTCAATTCTAATACATCTTTTTTGAGATGGGGTGACCAGATCTGCACCCAATATTCAACATGTAGGCGTACCGTGGATTTATACATATTATGATATTTTATGTCTTCTTATCTATCCCTTTCCTAATGGTTCCTAACATTCTGTTAGTTTTTTTGACTGCCGCTGCACACTGAGTGAACTGTACCCATGACACAACTTTCCAGAAGTGAAAGATTAGTTATCTCACTAAGAGCCTGATCCTACAGTCCTTACTTATGCTGGTAGTTCTTACTCACATGAGTAAAGTAGTTGAGGTTAATGGTACTACTTGCGTGAGTAAGGGTTGCAAGAGCAGGTCCTAATTGCTAAGTGCTGCTTATCGTTTTTATTAAAATGTCTGTCAAAACCCAATGTAAAGACTTTTGCCAAGGAGACTAACCTTATTTTTTGAGGAACTTATATGATTTTCATTACCATAGTATCTATCATTAACTGAAACATTGGGCTTCTGTTGCTGAAAATAAAGACAATATTATCAAAGCTACTACAGAAATACATAGTAAATAAACAGGTTTTTTCATATACTGTTTGTCCACCCACAGTTGCAACTATGTCCCTCCAAACACATAATCAAATGTGTTGTTGCAGTAGCTCAGATACTTCAATTATTGTAGGGCAGCCATGTCAAAACAAAAGAAAAATATAAATGTTCAGTCTTTATACTGAAAAACTACTGGCATGACATGCTAATTCATTAAAAAATTCTCATTCATCAAACAATTCATTTTTTGTCTGAATAGGCTGAATAAACAGTTTCTTACTAATTTAATTCTGGCAGCCTTTCCAGCTACAAGTGGCTACACTTCATTTAGCAGCTCAAATGTCTCCTTAAATATTAAGAACTAGTTGGGTATATCAAGGCATTTAATGATTATCTCGTCTCTTTATGTCTAACTATTCCACTGTAAACTTTTTCTTGCTTTCTTTCTTGCTTTCTTTCTATTTTGGTTCATGACATTGAAGTCTTGCATTTACTTGATGAACATCTGGACTGGATTCTTTCTTTTTCTTCCACTGTCAGTGACAGGCTGCCATGTCATGAAGCATTTGATGGAATCAGCACTAGATTGTGTACATTTCAAGAAAGGTCACTGTATAGTACAGTCTTGGAATGGTGAGCAGCCTCCGGGAATCATGTTTGCCACAGAGCATGCACTTGCAAAAATAAAGGAAAATGTATAATATTTTTAAAACGTTGAAAGTTATAGATTCTTTTGTACTGTTTTCTTTTTCAGCCGGCATTTATTAAAGTATAAATGCAGAATCAGCCCACAGTAGGACCTAGAATATGGCAATAATAACTAATGACTATACAGGGTAGTTAAAAATTAAAAGTCGATGCACCTATTTATTATTAAGCCACTAAAATGGCCCATTATCCTCAGGTTCAGTTCTTTCCTTATCAGCGCTGCTGATTATCATCATTCAGTCTCTGGCTAATCATCTCCCTCCCACTGAATATTGACATGATTTTGCTCTGTCTGACTATATACTTTCAGTATTGTCCAGCAAACGTGAGTACATTTTTACAGAGCCCCCTCCTCTCTAACTGTGTAATAAATATGTATCTTCATTTGTAAACTTCATGAAAATGCACTTCTGCTCTGAAGTGCCTCCAGTAAAATGGCACCATCTCACTCCTCACTCATGAGATCTGCTCCTTGCATATATTCAGCCATATTACCTATTTTAGTGATAAAAATAAGTTTTTACTACTTGTCATGTGGATCAGTGCTGCAGACTTAGAACAATTATGGAAGAGGGAGCTGGATTTTATTCCTTTTCGTGCATCATTCACAGAAGTATTAACTGCTAAATTCCATTTCCAGGGCCTAATTCCTTCTGTATTTATACCTGTGCCACTTCACTGAATACAATGGGGTAGCACAGGGATACGTGAGTGAAGAACTTGGTCCATGTGATCTTTATTATTTGTGATTCTATGGCAGCCAGAAAGAATCCAGCTTCTCTTTCAGATCCCAGGCTCAGTTTGCAAGATTGGCAGATAGAAAAAACATCTTTTTGTGTGTGAACCAAGTACATTTTATCTGGAGAAACAAATATAGAATCCCACAATTCCATAGAATCCCACAATTCCACGTTTACAGTCAATTTTCATAGTAGGAGCACCTTTTATGGCTGGTTAGAATACTGATTGATGGATAAATCCTCCCCAAGTACAACTTTTATGGAGCTCATTGCAGGATCACAACCTTATTTTGTCCTCACAGTTCAGGATTCAGGCCACATGCTAATTGGAAATATACCGGCATAAATGAGATAAATTAACAAAAGAAATCCAGGTTATAATTTCAAGAATTAAATCTCGTTTCTACTAAATTAGTTGCATAAATAAAGTTCTACCACTTCTAAAACTCAACCAATTGTCCCTATTGCATAAACTCTCTGTGCCCTTACACATTTAAACAGAATGAACTCAGGCTGCTGGTGAACATTTACATTTTTATAAGCCAACAATTTTACCCATATTTCTCATTTTTTAAAAGGGAATCCTTTCCCGTCCCAATTTACTGTTCACCAAAAAGAAAAAAAAGAACCCCCTAGCTATAGTAAGCATGCTCCGAACTTACATGTCCCCCCGCCCCTCCAATACATGGGAATTAGTCAGTTAGTGGGAGAGTACTTTAAAAATAACCCAAACTAACGAGGCAGGGCCTTGAGTCATGGAATTTTTCTTGCATTTTAGTTGTATGTTTTCATATGAAAGCCTAGGAACTTTTTTATGAGAGATTCTTTTGATATTGATGATTGACTTTTTGTTTTTGTTTTTTAGTGGCTGGAGAGAGGTTCTAACAGGTTTAATAAAAATACTGCTCTTTGGTCTGTTTGGAAAGAGCTTGAGCCACAAACACACCATATAGAAAAGGCAGCTTAAAAATATTCAGCTATTTTTCTCCATTATGTATTCACTGATGTTAGATGGGGAGCTCACAGGACTGCTTTTGGTCTTACCATCTGTAACAAAGTCTAAAAGAGGGAAGTTAGTCTATGTGCCAAGAAAGGTAAAGAGAACTTTAGAGCAGTTAGTTAGCCAAGGGAGGGAGAGTACAATAAATCCTACTCATTGAAATTATTCATATACTATTGAAGGCTGGAACTAAGCTTTAGTTTTCCCTCCTTAAAGAATCATGGCACAGTACTACAGTGTGGGGGATGTGGGAAAAGCAAACGCATGGGGAAAGAAAGATTTTACCTGCCTATCTTCAGACACTGCTTTCTTCAGGGACCCTCAAAGGAAGAGGAAAATGCATCTGACATTCTTTGGGATCTGCAAACGTCAGGTGATCAAACTTTTAAAGTATTTGTTTTTATAAACAATACTTGTTTTGCGGGGCATGTTGAGAGTGCCTGGGAGGGTTAGGGCAGGTAGCAGAAAAGGTGTCTGTGTATATAATCCACTGTCAACCATTTCAGAACTTAAAAACTGGGTCCTGTTATTGGAAGGGACAGGATGGGAGAAAGCGCTATTTATTCCTTTGCATCCCCTTCACTGTGTTCTCCCCAGCCCCTGATTCTATTCTCTTCCCTATTCAAGCAGGCCCAGCTCCTCTTTATTTTATCACGCCCAACTTGCTTCAAATCCCACTTTATTTCTTGCTCCTCCCTGTATCCATGTTTGGGCCCACCACCTGTTCTTCTCAATCTCTATTCACATCCCCAGCTTTCAACCTCCTCTCTCTCCCTTCAATCTCTTTGTTCTCCCTTTCTCAATCTCTGTCTCCTCTTTCTCCCTGCACACATCTAACCATCTTGCCCCTCTCTCACTCTCTTGCTCTGGGGCTAGGTGGTGGTGAAAGAAGAGGAACTTCTCCTGCTTGTATTTCTCAGCTATTCAGGGAGAATAGATGGGGCATTCAGTGGGAGTCAGTGCATTTAGTGTTAGAGCATATTTCTGACTATCAATAGATCTGGGTTCCATTTGCAGTTCTGATGCTGACTTGCTGTGTGACCTAAAGTGAGTCACATTGCATCTGAACCTGTTGCCATCAATGATTTTAATGGGAGTAAGATCAAACACTTGATTGCTCTGGGCCTCAGTTTCCTCACCTGCAGAATAGGGATAACAATATCTCTGCAATGATCCCACAAGTTTTGATTTATGAGTGGATCCTTGCATCCACATGGTGGAGCCCTACAGATAAGCTATGGTGAGTTGTGAAGCTTATTAATTGTGGACTGTTTGAGATCCTCATTTGGAAGGCGCTAGGTACCAGGAGTGGCGCCAGGGTTTTTGCTGCCCTGGGCGGCAGCGCTCCTCCTCTGAGCATTCAGGGGGCATGGGGTCTTCAGCGGTGGGGGTCCTTCCGCTCCACGTCTTTGGGGCACTTCAGTGGTGGGTCCCGAAGCGACTGAAGGACCCGCCGCCGAATTTCCGCCGAAGATCCGGAGCGGAAGGACCCCCCGCCGCTGAATGTCCGCCGAGGGTGGCAAAATGCTGCCCCCCCCCAATCCTGCCGCCCTAGGCGACCGCCATGGGTCACCTAGTGGAAACACCGGCCCTCCTAGGTACATACAAAGTAAAAGCTCTTAAAAATGTACTCAACTCCCAAAAGTTTCTCTGAAGGTGCAGGAAGATAGTGCTGTATCAATATGCACTCAGTTCACGTTTTGAAGGTTTTCTTTCTACGTTGCCTCTTATCAAAGGGGGAATCAATTCCTTACCAAATGTCTGCATTATGGTATAAAATTGGATTAGAACAGAAAAAAGCGAAGTTCTATATCTCAAATGATATCACTTTAAAGAACAGCACTCCCAATTTTTTCAGCAAAACAAAGAAGTCCTTGTCAGGCGCGGTGGGCACCACTTCCCCTGCAGCTGGCACTGGAGGTGGAATAGCTTTCTTTGCCAGTTGTGGACTACTTCACAGATGTCCTTTTGTTCCCCTTTCACACTAGCCACAATTTCCTCTTAAACTTTAATCCTCTTGCCGTTTGCTAATGTATGCAAATATATGCCAAAAAAATCAAGTGTGAGATATGAGACAGAGCAAGTTTTTGCTGTGTGGGGGGGGGAGAGGGAGGTAGCAGGGGAGGTAGCAAATTACCTTGTTAGTAAAATGTTTTTGAATCCAAACTGTTTTGAAAAGTATGTGAAAGTGACGAGTGAAGCTTCTTTCTTTATCATTTGTGCTGGCTTATGAGAGCAGAGAAACACAATTTTCTATATTGCAAAATTTATTTTAGCAGTACTCTTAAAATAAGAAGGAAGAGAAAATAGCTTGTTTGGAGCAATGTATGCAAAGTTTCAGCCACATTGTTGACTAAAAGTCCCCCTACAAAATTTCTTGTGTAATTCTTTAGAACATCTATCTTGAATCCTTTCAAGCTGATGCCATGAATTTACCTGACTTTCACCTACCTTCTCAAGTTGAATGAGGAGCTGCTTCAAGGGGGTCAAGAACAAAGTTAACTAGTCTTGTGAAGAAGATTATGTGTGTGTGATATATGACTATGTTCAATGAGAGACAAAGGCAAGGTTGAGGAGCTGAGCACTAAAGGAGACCCCAGAACTTAGAAAAGAAAGATGGAAATTTTATTTATTGCTCTAAAAGCATGAGAAATTTTTCAGTGCTCTTGTCAGTATGTGGCCCCCAGTGACTTGGAAACAGGCTTGGGAGCCAGTAGACCTTGGTACTATTGCTGGCTCTGCTGCTGTCTTTCCTTGGATAACTCATTTATTCTCTCTCTAAAAAGAAGAACAGGAGTACTTGTGGCACCTTAGAGACTAACAAATTTGCCACAAGTACTCCTGTTCTTCTTTTTGCGGATACAGACTAACACGGCTGCTACTCTGAAACCTGTCATTATTCTCTCTCTGTTCTTCAGTTTCCCAATCTGTAAAATGAGGAGATGGATACCCACTTTTGAGATCTGTGGATGAAAAGTGCTAACTACCATTATATTAAAGCTCAGGAAAGAAGAGGAAAGACAACTATCACAGCTTCTACTGCACAGCTCCAAGCTCGCACTTGCCACCTGCCTAAAGGAAATATGCTTGTAACCTCTATAGCATGCTGGGCCAGATTCACCACTGACACAAGTGGGCAAAATTCAGTTGCCTTCAATGAAGTTGTGCCCATTTAACCCAGTGTTGAACTTGGTCTTCCTGCTATGAATGTCAAAACATGTTCACTGAATATCCTTCCAGATCGGAAGTTCTTGGGAAGGGAGGCTTCTCCCACAGATCATGTGTGCATTTTGTTCTTTGTTCTCCTGTTCACTTTTGTCATCCCCGACTTTCTCTCTGTCCTCACGCCCTTTCATTCTTCTCTATTCTGGCCACCTCATCTCTCCTCCTCCTTCAATTATTTTCCATTTGTTCCCCCATCACTAAAGGTCCAGACTTTTTCTCCCAACTCCCTTTCCCTTTAAGTTCTCCACAGCCTTTCTATATCAGACAAACCCACCCAAACCTACCTTGTGATTCTGAAAGACTAAGTAACCCGTTACTAAAATGAGCACATTCCTAAAACTTTGAGTACCACCAAACTGAGAGAGGGGGTTTAAAAGATCACGGTTAAGTTGGTTGTTTTGTTCATTTTTGTGGGTTCAAACTGGAACACACATGGATGAGTTGTACCAAATGCTTCAGGGCATTTCTTCATAAATGAGGAGATGCATGAGTGGAGAATGAAGTGTGCGTCTAATAAAGCAGTAAAAGGGTAATGCTATTGTAATCCACTGGCTGCCATATGTTACATATCTCCTTTGGTTCCCAATTCAGAAGTTCTCAAGTCTGTTACATTCTCTATTAGATTATCTGTCTCTTTTGCTGAAACTGTGGAAGTTCATATTTTCACCAGTGGAGATCCTTGGTTCAACCCCTGGGGCCAGCCTAGTTAGTGGCTGTCACACAAATGGAGGCTTGTCTAGGATTCAAACTGTTGCTGCCTCACACACAGGGGAAGTTTCCTCTGTCCAGAGGAAATATGAAACCCTCTGGTCGATGTGTTTTAAGTATCTTCCTCTGTGCTTGATGCACGGATGGTGTGAGTCTGTTAAAGCTCCCCACCAGCAAGTTTGACTCTTGAGATTACATTGTAGAGACTCATGCTCTTACATCTGAAGATCCCCAGTTCAATCCCTGGTTTGTCAACCAAGATGGTGGCCATCACATTGCAATCAGGTGACAGAGCAACAGAACGTTTATCGTTATGTATGATTATGTGAGAAATAAGCCCAAGTATTATTTGGGCTTTAGACATACTAGACCAATAGGTCTCTATGCCTGTAATGAACTGGATAGAAAACTAATTAATGCTGGAGAATGTCTCATGTCTTCAGCTTTATGGGCTAAATAGTAACAATCAAGTGCAAACTGACCATGCCTGACCATAGATGACAGGAGGGGAATGTCAAGGCTGGATTTCTGGGTTTACAAGAATTAAGAACTCCAAAAGTAAGACCAAGATGGATATTTGGTGTCAAGTGTATGGTTACTATACCTATACAAGTTAACATGTTCCCCTGTAACCACTTCTGCAGAATAATGCTTTGGTCTACTTCTATATACAATGTTGTATGCAAACTCCACAAACCCAGACAAAACTATCGTAATGTTGTATGGACTTGCTAAAACTAAAACACTATGGAAGTCCATCCTATCCTGAAACTTAGGCCATGGTTCCTGGTCTGCAAAAAGTAGTACTATTGCAGACGCTGATGCCTTCATGGAGTCACAATGAAGTTAACTGAAGCCATTGTAGGTGTGAGGGTCCACACAAAGGCATCTGTTTTCAGGATCATGGCTTTATTTATGACCTCCATATACAAATATTACTGATGGACTGAAGCTACAGAATTCCAATAAGGATTCTTCTTACAGAAGTATTTGGATCAGGTTTGACTGAAGCTGAGTTCTAAAGTTTTGTCTACGCTACAGAAAACACTGGGAGAATGGAGTAGGTTTCAACCACTGTTTTCTAAAACAGACAGGAGCACAGCTGGTCTTCTTTGAAGCTTGCAGCTAAACTGTGTTCAGCACCAGTTCAGTTGATGTTCCAAAAGTTGTCACCTGACCCCTGTAGAATATTTTAAAAACTTTTTTTGGCTGATAAGTATTTCAATTTGGGTTTTTTGCTGAGAGAACCTGATTTTTTTTTCCAGCAGGAAGGCAAATCATTTTACAATACTGCCAAATATAACAAACATCTACAGATGGGTTGGTCTGCAGCTGGAGGCTTTAACTTTGTAGTATTTATTTGAAATATCAAAGCCAGCAGAGCAAGGCTAAAACATAGTGGGCACAATTCACAATGTTTTGGCTCTTCAGCAAATAGCAGTTGAACTTTTTCCCCCCCTTTTGCTGAAATGGAATTTATGCAGATGTGCTTTGCACTAAATTCATTAACAATTACATCCTGGTGCAGTTTTCACATTTTTGTAAGGGATCTGCATAAGCACTAATTAGGTCTAAAACAATGTTACTGTGCAAATTACAGTGCTGATTGTTCCAGTAGTCTTACATTCTGCATCTGCTTTACAATGCTGATAATATAGGTGGATGCAGTACAAATGCCAGCTTGTTACATTTAGCAGAACTATTTATTTAAAATATAGCATTGAATTGATAATGCAGTCGTTTAAATTTCACAGGGCACTTTTAGGTAAAGTTGTAAAGTGAAACAAATAATAATGATGATAAGGTGCAAAAACTAATTGGTATTTCATTAGCAAGGAGGAATCCTGTAAAGCAGCTAAATGTTCCATTTGGCTACAAGAACAAATGGGGTGTAGATGAATTATAGCCGCTTTATAAAGATTGCTTTACAACTAAAATAGAAAGAGAGTGAACATCTCAAAAATATTGCTTCAAACCATGGAGACCCAACCACTGACTTCTTTATTCTACTTCAGTTTCCAGATATTATATAGCACTAGAGGATCATTTGGAAAGTAGTGTGTTTTCAGGCATCTGAAGAGACATTTTAGCATAGAGCCTTGATCTGCAGTCCTTCTATAATGCCCCAAACAGTGTTAATAGAGCATTAAGGTTTAAATCCACAAAAGTCAGGGAGACAAATTCTGCCTTACAGTTACAGTCTTGCAATACTATTAACTTCAGTGGGTGTTGCAAGAACATAGGAGAGGACAGAATTTGGCCTAGGAAGTTCATAATGGGAACCCACCTGTGTTTATGCAGTAACCGATTAACCAGCCCAAATTTACTTTTAAAAGTGCTTGCTCATAAAGATTCCTTTGTCTCTCAAGCTACAAATTTCCTCTGGCTTCTATCTAGTCCAAGGGTACGCTCTGTGGTATTATAGTACCTAAGCCCATCCCCTTCTTAGGGATCCTGGCAATGATGCCAAGAGGTGGGGAAGGCATAGTGATCATGCTCAACGAGTCCACCAACATTCAGATGCAGGAAAGAGGTTCCCTGCTTAAATGACACATTTGGGAAGATAAGTCAAAGGAGCTCTGTGGTCATAAGGCATCTTTGCAGCAGAACGCCATTACAAAATGAAATTGGGGAGAAGAGTGAGGCCTTCTGGGCTGAAGATACTCCTTCAAGTACTTACCAGGGAATGAAAGATCTCATATTTGCAATGGGACCCACACAGCTGTGATAGGAGAATGGGGCCAGTTGAAAACATCTTGAATTTCCTGATAACTATATGAGGGAGCGTCTTCAGCCCAAGGAAGCCGTCTCTGATGAATGGAGCAGAAGTTATTTCCTTCCCTCTCCAAACTGGCCCACCAGAGCAATTGGACAGGTGGTGCACCTACTCCAACTAAAGATCAGTAGTTGTTCTCATTCTTTGTTTTCCAACTGTGCACTGCCTTGAAGATTTTTGTTACGGTAGCCATTGGCGCTGTTCTTGTAGTAACCAACCTCATGATTCTATGTTGGCCTTTGTGTTCAAAATTTTCATACACTTACTATCAGTAGACCACTGCACTTTAAAGATTTACAGTATGTGGTGACATCTTTCTCACCTGCAGTTATTAAGCCACTTGATTTTACAAAATAAATATAAACTCTCCTTTTGATCTCACTGTATTTGATGCTGTGTCATTGGCTGACAAGGATATTGTACTCTTTCCTACATCAAAAGGAATTGGGTCAATCTGCAATTGTGTTCAGTGGCACGAGCTGTCAGAATTGGGGAGAGTCACTTTATTGTAGAATAGTCACAAAATAAATGCAGTGTGATAGCTTGAAATTGCATTATGAGGTCTGCAGTATGATGGTGCATCTTTGTGACTCAGGATTAGCATTCACTGGGCACCCTGCCATGGTGCAACCACTGTATGATAAAAAAATTACTGATAGAAAGTTTGAATATCCACAATCTGACTCAGTATATTCAACCACTGAAAATTCTTGAGAGCAGAAAGACTAACTTGAAATGGACCAGAACTGGAACCTCAGTTTGGATGCATGCAAAATCTCTCTCTAGAACAGATGGCAAAACTTCATTACCATTGAACCATAGCTCTGGAACCCTAGTCTAAATCTAATCCAGATTCTTACTCTGTCTTCCCAGCCCATCTCTAACTTAACATGACAGCACTATTCCATCCACTGCATTTTTCAATATTAATCCTGAAATTAATAACTCACCTTCTAGCATTAATTTTGCACAAAGATAATCCAAGGAAAACATTTGAATAATGATAATAGAAAGAATGACCTCATCAGTGATAAAATACACATTTTTTGAAGGATTTAAACTGAAATAGTATTCTTAAGGTCAAGTAAAACACTGTTAATTCATGGCTCCCTTATGTCATTAAGAACCCACTGCTGTCTTCTATATCTGAGCAGGCATGAGCACTGATAACTCTCTAGCTCATGAACAGCTAAACTGGTATTGTTTTTATGGACCATGGATAACGTTTTCAAAAGTATGTAAGTGATCTGTCTAAGTCCCATTTTCAAAAGTGCCCTTCAAGCTTAAATCCTATTGTAGCAATGTTGGAAGGTTTTCCTCAGTTCCTTGAATAAACCCAGTTGTTGGCATCACACAATGACAGATAGTAGATAGTACAGGATAGAACTACTATGTCCTGAAAGTGATATAAAAATGTTGGTCTCTAAATCACATGCAATACAGCCAACCTTCTGTCAGCACATCCTGGATTCAGCCATCCTGAGGAGTCAGATTTGACACTTGGAATGGTGTGTTTTAATTCACCCACTTGTTCTCAGTGTTTTTCGTTGCCCAGCAGGAGTGAACCCAGAGTTCAGTGAGAACCTAAAGTAGGCCATCAAGTGACCTAGATTACAGCAGGGGGAGATGGGTTTCTATTTCTGTTTCTCCTGGCCTATCTGATCATGATAGTTGTTTGAAGATTTAGCTTCAGGGCAGGATGTATCCAGGATGAAATCTGCTATGGGGAGTAGAAGATGCATTAGGAAGAGCAAAAATGCCTAGAGAGGGAAGGGGAGAAGATGGCGGTAAATAAAACTATTGGGCCTGAGGAATAACTGGAATAAAAAAAAATCAGTTGAAATCCAATCCTTTCTTATGTTTGTGGCTTACCATGTCAGTTGGCACATTAACAGTAGCATATGGGTTGCTCTTATGTGAGTTACTGCATACAGTATGTTATGTTCAGGCCTAAAGTATGTAATTCTTTGGGATTAATGTTGGCAGATCTCAGTGTGCAGTGTACAGTAAATGTTCATAAATTGTATGTATTTTAGGTTTTTCTATGGTGCTCATCACTGCAGTATTTGAGCACCTCACCTTGCAAACATTCTCATGACACCCCTGTGAGGTAGGGAAGTGCTATCCTCATTTTACAGGTACAGAATTGAGGTACAGAGAGATTGGCTTGTCCGAGGTCACCCAGGAAGTTTGCAATGGAGCTGAGAACAGACCACAGATCTCCCGAGTCCCTATCCAATTAACTGCAAGAACAGTCCTTCCTCTATAAGTGATGATTCTTGTCTAGTCTAGGAGTTCATTATAGTATTGCAGGAAATGTGGGTTTAGGTGCGAGCTAGTGGCCAAGAACCTAACTCTAGCATTTTCTATTGTATGCTTCCTATGGGTCTTGGAATTAATGTCAGGTAAATGCTATGCTTTGTTTTTACATGAAACTCATATCATACTTGCAAGATTCATTGGCGGTGTCATTCTTGGGAAGATTTATCAGCTCAAGTGATCTGAACCAGACAATACTTCCTCTTTGTGATCCTCCAGCTCCTCTGGCTTCATGTCCTCCTTGTATCACCATAAGATTACCCCCATATTTTATCATTTTACCAGTCAGACCAGTTTTGCCCCATACAAGTACCTTTCCTTTCAGGGCAACTAAGTGAACAAATCTGAGCCTAGTTACTCATGGTGGATGTTTTTGCAGGTGGCTGGGAAACCCTGCATATTCTTTCAGCTACTAGCTGTTAATAGGGCTGTATACATTTGATTCTTTCAGGTAAGCATCTAGATGGAAAAAGAGCTGTGGGATTTTGCTTTCTCCACAAATCCATACAGATTTCCATACAGTTACCTGTGCTCATGCTGCTCCCTTGGGATTTGAATATTTGCCCCTTCTCCCTGTCCTCTTCCTCACTAGCCTCCACCCCCAGTTGATATGGGTACCTCTGTAAAGTGGCAGATTTAAACTCAGTAGAGGTCTTCAGGGGTGGAAACTATTCAGTAACTAGTCTGTGCTTGAAGTAAAAATAACAGAGTGGAGGGGAATTATAAAAAAACCTGATTGCATTAAAAGTAATAAGACTTGTTTCAACTGAAATTTAATGGTAACTTCATGTGCTCGATGGAGAGGAAGAACTCTGGTTGTGTTCAGTTCCATAATGTGTTTACTCACCTACACAAACTCTAATGAACAATATTGGTTTACAAGCCTCACGCCATCAGAATAAAATAAAAATAAATATATATGGAGATATACCTATCTCATGGAACTGGAAGGGACCCTAAAAGGTCATTGAGTCCAGCCTCCAGCCTTCACTAACAGGACCAAGTACTGATTTTGCCCCAGATCCTTAGGTGGCCCCCTCAAGGACTGAGCTTATAACCCTGGGTTTAGCAGCCCAATGCTCAAACCACTGAGCTATCCCTCCCCCCAGTCATTGGCTCAGCATATCCTGCAGGTGTGACACTTGCTCAGCAGTAGTTGAAAAGGAATTATTTTGGGGACATTTTATAACAGGGGTCGTCAACCTTTCAGAAGTGATGTGCCGAGTCTTCATTTATTCGCTCTAATTTAAGGTTTAGCATGCCAGTAATACATTTGAACGTTTTTAGACGGTCTCTATAAGTCTATAATATATAATGAAACTATTGTTGTTTGTAAAGTAAATAAGGTTTTTAAAATGTTTAAGAAGCTTCATTTAAAATTAAATTAAAACGCAGAGCCCCCCGGATTGGTGGCCAGGCCACTGAAAATCAGCTCGTGTGCTGCCTTTGGCACGTGTGCCTTAGGTTGCCTACCCCTGTTCTATGGCCTGTGTTAATGGTCTTTTCTGGCCTTGAAATCTATGAAAAATGCTGTTTGCCCACTTGGCTGGGATGAGGAACTTTTTCAGTGGGTAAGTAAAATATTTTCTTCATCTTCATGTTATAGATAGGATGGTAGATTTTTGTGCCTGGAAAATTTTATAATCGTTTTTCAAAGCTGCTCTTACTAGTGGCCCAAGGAAGCAGGGTCCTTATAAAAAAACCCTTACCTTTTCATGGCTGTTGCAAGACAGCCCAGTATGTATGAAACATGAAGACAACTTAATAGCGACAGCTGTGGAGAGAAGAGGGAAAATCATTCTTGTTAACAGGAAAAAGCAAACCAACTTTAAAGAGAAATTGTTGACATTAATATGAAAAATGGAAATTAAGACTTCTGGAGCTGTAGGACCCAATTCTGGGCCATGTTCCAGCCCCTTTAAAGTGGATGGGACCAGCTGAGAATTCCCTCAGTGGAGCATGTTTTCCTTTGTGGCATGAATGGCCATATACCACTTACCTTCACAGCCCCTAGTGTAGGGGCATACTAGGCATGGGGATAAGGTGGAAGTGAAGTTTATCTGGATCATTCTCTGTTCTGGCTGTTCTCATCTGCTGGACAACTCCATGGGGAGTCGCGGGCAGCAGTCACAAGTCAAAGTCGTCTCTAGAGATATTCTAACCTATGCTGGGGTCTGATCTGATTGCTGACCACCTCTCGAATCTTCACAACACACAGATGGCACACAGCCACCTTTCTCCCCAGCCCCTGGGCTACAACTCGAAAGTTGTGCCACTCAGGAAGCACTGCTCAGGATTGGGGCTGTAATATCTGAGGGAGAGAATAAGACAGTTAAACACAAATAGCCAGATCAGTAGCATTATAGAAGCTAAGCAGAAAATGGTCATATTGGTTTGTAGTTTGAGGACTAATTTGAACAGTGTGCATTAATCACAACCAGAAGGGATCTCTTGAAGATTGTAATGGACATAATAACATTATCATGCTATTTGGCAATCTTCTCACTCCCCCACAATATTTTGACTTTGGCAGGCCATTTGTTTATTTGAACGTGCACCAGGTCACTGCTCTTTTGACAGAGTCCATATTCTGGTATCTTCTAGGTATAACAATTGGTAAGGAAGTTGCTTTGTTCTCTAGCCTACTATTTACAAGAAATTGTGTCAATTCTTTTAATGGTAACACACCTTCATAGATTTATTTTTCTTGTTTAGACTCCACATGCACTTGTCTACTCCCTCTGCCCCTTTATCACATGTATATTATGGCTATGTTCAAAGTGGTTTGAAGAGAGATTTCAGGATTATTTTAACTACACACTGAAAATGGTACTGGCACTTAATTCTCAGCCATGAGGCCTTCCTTTGGAATTATCTACAAAGGAAAAAGTAGTTTAGATTTTTTAAAGCTATTTCTGCTGAGAAAACACATGTTGTGCCATTCACCTATACCGAGAGAGCCAGTTATGCCACTAATGACTGACATCAAGAGTATGTTGACAAAGGCCAGCTTTTAAGTCAATGGCACATCAGGTAGCTCTGACTTATCCTTTAAACATAACAAAGGAAACTTACTCTGCCCCTGGAAAATGAAAGTGTTTGTATGTGGGTTAATGGGCGTTATAAAACCCACCCAAAGCCTATGAACAGCCTAGGTGAATGCCAGGCACTGTTAACTAAAGGCTAGATTTTCCCTGCTGCTGTATTGGGGATGTATAGCGAGTGCAGAACAAATACCCATGAAAATGGGGTGAGGCGTGCATACGGAGTGGAGAGGTGACCACACTTAATGTTTCCCTTATGACAGCATACAAGGGCACAACCTAGTTCCCCCTAGGGCTAACTCTTGCTTCCCCTTCCCTTCTATCTTGAAGGCTTGTGTTAAGGGGAGGCGATAATAAAGGCTCCTGGAGAGAAAGGATGAGGATAATATCTGGGGATCTTTTGTTTGTTACTCATTATACCTTATTTGGTTTATGTTTACGAAGGGTCTCTACAGGCAAACATATCTTGCCTGTTCCTGTGGTTTATTTCCGCTCAGTCATCCCAACCTCGTGTACCCCAGAACTGGAGGAAGCCCCTGGGCATGTCAAACTCAGCTTTGGGCTCTGCTGGCAACTGGACTGTATGGCTGGCTGGGGGTGGTGATGGAGCTAGGGTGCTGCTGCTCTAAGGAACTAGAAACTTTTGCTGCCCATTGCAAGCTCCAAGCAACTCTAATCCCATGTGGACAGCCAAAACAGGCTTATGTATTTTCGGAGGAAGTGCAAAAGTTTCTAGATGGGCACCAGTTCTTTCAATCCCATGGCAAGAGGCACCTCATCTCCCTCCCCATGAGGCTCGCTTCACTCTCACCACTGCAATCTTTTCCAACTGGCTTTAAAAATGAAAAACTTACATTGCCACTGAGGAGGCAGCTCTCGATAAAAGACTGCCACATGCAACCACACAACTCACACTTCCCTCTGGCAACCTCCGAGGAAGTAGGAATATTACAGTTATAGTGCAGGAGACAATGACACACATTCTGCAGTAAAGGGGTGTCCTGGAAGCTAAGCTGTCCCTGTTTACCCATTAACTTTGAAAGGGAGTTGGGCTGTAGATGGGGCCTTAAAACCCTCACAGCTTTTCAAAGCAAGTTTACCCCTCTGTCAAAGGGCTGATCTAGGACTAAGCATTGCTCAGTGACACAGTATATGAAGGACAAAATACTGACACCCTGTATAGCTGAGACAGGATTACCAATCTTTTTAGAAAAGCATCATTGTTTGACAATGGAGAAAGAGAAACAGCAGTGCCAGAAATATGTGCATGCACAGAGAAAAGCAGAAATGCCAACTACTGAGGTTTATGTTAGAGCTCTCCAGGGATGTGCTAGGAGGGAGCTCCTTGTTACAATTTTGCCATCGATCTGAAGAGAAAGGTTGAGGTGATTTCCCTGCTCCTGATAGAGTTCACCTCCTCTCTGCGTACTGCTAAACCATAGAGGTGAGTTTGCAATGTGACATGGCAACAAAAAAGGCTAATGGGATTTGAGGCTGCAAAGGCACATTATAAAGCAGAGTGCTAATAATCCCTGTCTATGGTTCTGGTGTGATTGAACTAGGACTATTTTGTTCAGTTCTGGGCATTTAATTGAGTCCAAGATATTGATAAACTGGAAAAAATTTGGAGAAGAGCCCAAAAATGACCAGAGTGAAGGGATTTTTGAGGGAAGATTAAAAGAGCAAAATAGGCAATGTTTAACTGATAACTGAATTTGGGGTGTAAGACTACTAACATTTGATGGATGTAAAGGACAAGAAGGGAGAGGAATTATTTAGTTTATAGACTGGGATGTAACTAGGACTAGTGAAAGGAAACTAAGAGAAAACATTTAAACTGAATGCCAAGAAAATATTCTTATTTGTGTGTGGACAGTAATGAGGTTTGGGTTTAAACCTGAGACTGAGCCCTCCCTCTTGTAAGGTTTCAGAACCCAGGGTCCAGTCCGATCCTGAACATCTACCCTGCTATTTTTAGTCCTGTGAGCTGAAGTCAACTGACATGGGCTCAGAGCTGCAGGTCTTTCACTGAAGTGTAGACATGCCTTTAATGTCCCCAGTGGTCTCCCACGGTAATTGATGGAAGCCTCATCACTTGGGACTTTTAAAACTAAACTGGACAAAGCACTAGAAAATGTACTGTATGGGACAATCTTGCCCCAGTGGTGAAATGGACATGGACTTAGAGATCGAACTGATGTGTTAAATCATCAGTTTGTATGTATGCTTGGTAGAATTTGATTTTTTTCTTATAATTTCAACAAATAATATCAATGTTTATTTTAAAACTTTTTTAGATTTCAGTTTCAACTTTACCAGTTGTTCAGAATTATGGGCTTTAAGCCCTGTTTTAGGTTTTTACCTATTTAAATTTTCACAGTTTCAGGAAACAATGGAGGGGATCAGACTATTATTTACTGACAGTGGACCTTTAGACTAAAAAAGTTATAGCTTTATAAACCATTAAAATACATTGTTGACATCACATGTCAAAATATACATTAAATTAACAAATCATATCTGTGTTTACTGTTCATCTACTAGTTCGTGTACTGAGTCTAATTCAAAAGGTTGAAATCACTGGATTTTGACTCTCATAGTTCTCAAGCAGCATTTTTCTTATTTTGCCTACCTATAAATTTTGATTATCAGTGCAAATATGTTTTCTTCGCTTTGTGTGTATATGATGAACTAGATGCTTATTGACATTTACTGATAAAAATCTAATCCTTCCAAGCCTTTTCACATGATTCTAATGGTAGAAAACCCTATTAGGCTATGGTAAATTAGCAATCTGATGTCTAATATAATTCTCTACTCCCTGTTTCCACATTAAAAAAATTAAAATGATGAAGGCGGGGAATTAAAAATAACTTCACTCATTCTCTGTGTGTGTGTACACACCCAACCAGGCAAAATGTATATATGTGGAGAGCCAGGTAAAATGTTTTAACCAAAACTCTTCTCAGTGAAAAATATAGATTACAGTTGACTGAAACATTTAATGAATTTGTACCAAATTTGCCAAATTGTTTCCACCAACAAAAATCAAAACACTTCATTTTGACATTTTCAAAATGAAATGCTTTGATGTTTTGATTCAAAATGACTGTTTTGAAATGTACTTCAATTTTATCTAAAATTAAAATACTCTTTAAAAAACAAATGAGATGGAAATAATTTTTTTTTCAGTACACACAGCTCTAATGGCATGGTCACTGACTGTGGTATTATGGAATTCACGATACCATAATGCCACCACAAGGTTTTGGGGATCTCTACCTTGGTACAGTGTCAAATCTATGGATTTGCCAAAGTAAATTGTCTTCATCTTGCCACAGAAAGAACATATTTGCCTTCTAATTTTCTTTTTTTTAGGGGAAACTAAATGCAGAAAACTTTTATTGATGTGTAGTGCTAAGGTTGCAAATCTGAACCTGGAAAAGTCAGCAGTTGCAAAGGCAAAGTGCAACTTCTTCACTTGGTTCCATTGGCTGTACTGTGTATTAAAGCAGGCCTTTCTCCTGCCATGAGTCACAGATGGATGGAGCCCCATTAAAAGTGCCCACAGACTTCACTGGAAGATGGAAACTCTAGAAGCATATCAATTTGTAAGATCATTTTTCTGGCATCTGAACTGAAGATTAGTAGTTAGCTTAACTTGAATTTTCCCCCCTCCCAAGTCTTTATGTTACAAGTTGGTTCAGTTTAAAGTGAGAAAGGAAAAAGAAGTGAAGTTTTTAATAGATTTCCCCTCTTTTCTCTTCTTTCCTAAGAGAGGCATAAAAAGAAGCCTCCATATTCCTTTCCCACATGCTGCCCTGAATTTCTCTCATTCTTTCCTCAATGTTTTAGTTTTTCTTGGAATGCCTGTATGTGCCAGATGACAGTGAGTTACAGTGCTAATTGCTTTATTCTTCAATAAGGACATTTACTATACCAAACTCCTACAATACTTATGTGTAAATTAAAATTTGGCCTTAGAACAACCCTACCTTTCACAGCCTTCTTTTAACAATTAAAAAACCCTCTTCCTTGAATGTAGCTAGCTTTTGTATACAAGAAAGCTTTGAGGGATAGCTCAATGGTTTGAGCATTGGCCTGCTAAATCCAGGGTTGTGAATTCAAACCTTGAGGGGGCCATCTAGGGAATTGGGGTAAAAATCTCTCTGGGGATTAGGCCTGCTTTGAGCAGGGAGTTGGACTAGATGACCTCCTGAGGTCCCTTCCAACTCTGATATTCTATGTGGTTTCTCAGTTTTAGGTGCATAATGGAGAAGCAGCTAGTATCACAGGGAAAGAAGACTAATAAATCACCAAATTACCCTGTTCAATAAAAGTACATTCCAGTCTATTCCATAGTCAAGAATTATGGAGTCCCACATATAAATTCCTTTTTTTTAATTAATAGAGTGCTATTCAAACAGACAAGCTGAAGTCTTAAACAAATGTTTATCAACCTGTCAGCTATGTTGGACAGGGATGCAGCTGCATGATAATAAAGATGTACCATGGAGAGAAACAGGGCAATCTACCACTTATTTCTTTTTGCCTAGAGAAGAAATAATCATTTTAGTTATACTTTGCTCACTTGCAACAGTAAAAACAAAATGATGCCACAGAAGAAAACTGTCATGTTACACCCCTTCCATCTGTCCTGTACTACACACCCACATAACCCGTCATTCTACAAATTAATCTTTCACACATTTTTAACAAAAAAAGTGTTAATGTTATAGAAGAGAAAATAAGGTAAACAAAGAGCTGTGTAAAAATACATTAAAATTAAAATATGGTGGCAGTTATGGATTTTCTTAATTGAAAAGGAGAGTAAATATTCACACAAAATCAATGCCAATGGCATGTAAATTAAAGCTCCATTAGGATAGCCTTGATATAGGCACTATCATTTTTGATATATCTGTGCTTTAAAATATATGGATAAATGTTCTTCAATTATATTTCCCCTTGTGACTTTATACTATTTTAAGTGAATATTTTTCATTAAAAATCTAATTGCTTCACCCTATGCGCCCCCATTAACGTTTTCCCCTATGATTGGAGGGCCCCATATACAGAAGAACTAGTGTGGTTCCACTGACTCTCTTCTTTAGGGTTAATCTGCACCCATCATCTTAGTATTTAACTGCTGCACGGAGGGGGATGTAGGACAGGAGGACACAACTTTAAGAAGCTGCATAGGGCAGAAGAGATGCAACTCCCAGTGTGACATGGAGCCCAGATCCACTGGGAAGGAGAGAGTGGGGGCCAGGGCCAATGGATCTGCTACTTTAAGGGTGGAGATGAAAGTGCAATGGCTACAGTAGCCCCAGGGCAGAAGAGCAGTTGTACCACTGGTCTGTAGTGTGCATTCCTCTCCTGGTTGGAAGGAGATTTATATGAATGTAACCTTTACTCCACTAGAGCAGTGCTAGCTGATGTCTATGAGGGCTCTGGGTTTTTGGAGTGGTATTGACCTGGTTTAAGAACTCATCTATTCACTGGCAACTGGCTCATCAGTTATTACAAGTGTTATTACATAGTGCCTCCAGCTCTTGTGAGGCCGTGCCTACAATGGTGTCACAAAGCTGCCCAGAATAAGCTACAGCATAGCTTACACAGTGCTCTAAGGAATGGTAAGAACTTTAGTGCAAGAAATTAGGGGCGTAAATTTATTTGGGAAAGGGAAAAAGAAGGAAAAGCAATACTTTATAAAGCAATCAGTTCATCAAGATCTCAAGCTTGACTATTTCTCCCTCATCCCTGAGGACTCTAAAGGTGACCCTGGAAGTCTTGCCAAAGCATAGATTTACAACTAATAGTTCTGAGGGCTCTATTTTTCTTCGGGTCCTACGTACGGCCAATGGGTGGAGCTGGAAGGTGCAGACACAATAGCATGGTTCTGATGGAAAGCAAAAGCTTAGTACTTAGTGACAGGGTGCATCTGGCCTTTGTGGCTCCCTACATGATGCCCCAGGGTCCTACTACACCGAACCCCAGGAAGCAGTGAAGTTATAGGAGAGAAGAAACGGTCAGTCCTGTGTGCCTGCCTAGAGGCCTCATGGAAGCAGCCAGTCAGAATCCAGCAGGCTCAGATAAAAGGAACTGCAGGATCTTAGTTCCTGGCTGGGACTAGAGAAGTGAAGAAGGGGCACCTCTCTGGCCAAAGGAACTGACAAGTAGTCAGAGTTTATGGCAGGCTGAATTTACATAGCTGCGACTGCAGAGAAAGAAGGAACTGAGGACACTAGCCCTGAGAGAAGGCTGGAGATAAGAGGGGCCTGGTAGGAAGAGGCCCTGGGAAATCGCAGTGACAGATGACAATAAGCAGTATGTAGATGCTGTGTACAGGATCCCTGGGTTGGAACCCACAGTAGTGGGTGGGACAAGGTTCCCCTACCAGCCACAGGTAAAGTGGCCTTATTTGGGAGTCCGAACAAAGGATCGATCCATAGTAGGCAGGTCACTCCATTCCTCACCGAAGTTAAAATACTGCTAATTCTCAGTAGGCATGGCAGAACTTCTGAGGACTATTCCAGCAGATCGGATTAAGCCATAGCAGGCAGCTTGTGCTATGGCCCCCTTCACAATCTTTCCCTTTTCTCCTTTCCCATAGGGGAGGGCCAGAGGGTTGGGTGAAGGGCCAGTATGATGTGGATGAGGTGATGCCAGAGAGCTCTCTGTTTTGTTGCATTCTTCTCATTATTGAGAGAGAGGAAGGGCTGAGTGAGATAAAAAAAACACCTTCCTTTGACTTGGGAAAAGAGAAAAGCAACAAACTTCAAGAACAAATACACCTTTACCCCGATATAACGCTGTCCTCGGGAGCCAAAAAATCTTATCGCATTATAGGTGAAACCGCATTATATCGAACTTGCTTTGATCCACCGGAGTGCGCAGCCCCGCCCCCCCAGAGCGCTGCTTTACTGCGTTATATCCGAATTTGTGTTATATCGGGTCGCGTTATATCGGGGTAGAGCCAGTGTACTGACAGTTTCTGTAAGCACTTTGTACTGGTGCAGAGAGCTTCACTCAAACCCAGGCTGCACTCAGAGTGCACCTTACCTCTGAGAGTGGTACTAAAGTGAAGGCTACGTTAGTATACATAAATAGACATCTTTCTACTTTTTTTCTTTTCTCCCTCATTTCTTCTTATCCAGCTCATTTTCTCATTTGTTGCTCTCACTCTTTTTCTTTCTCCTTAGCTTTGCTCTCCACCCCAACATCTTCCATTTGTATTTTTTCCCTTGATAAAATTTTGGTTCCTAGTCTTTTTCTTTCTTTGCCCTAGAGAAATGAGCACAGGGTTTTGAAGCCACCTAGCTCTAGCACTGACTTGCTGTGCTGGGCTCGGGCAAGTTCCTTCACCTCTCTGCCTCTGATCTCCCATCTGAAAAACAGGGATGATAAAGGGCGGTTGGTTGTGAAAGTTCATTCGTGAGTGTCTGAATAGCACATTAAATATCTAAACCACTATTAAAGGATCTTCACCATGAGGAGCACTTGGAGCTGCCATCAAGACACTATCTAAACCTGATGATTAATGAGCCCATAGCCACACTTTGCTGTTGAAGTTAATGTTGCTTCCTGCGGGCAACATTCTTGATGAGAAAATTCACAGCAGTCCATATACCATATTGATATGAAATGCTACTGTAAATTTTAATTATCTTTTCAATCATTAAAATCTTCTGAAAATTAAAATAGCTTATGCACTTATGCAGCAAATTTACTTACCAAGGAGGTGATCACCAGCTAATGCTAGAAGCGTCAACAGTGAATCACCGTTGGCAGCTCTAGGTCATCTTTGTTTTAGCTGTGTCTGTTAATTCATTTCCACAGTTTTTCTTCTGTTAGTTTTGTGCCAAATATTCATTTACAGCTGTTCTCAAACCTGGGCAGGGGGTTTCATTCACCCCGGCTATCTTTTGAAAACTCAAAAGTCTTTAACATGTTATAAAGATTTAATTTGAGGAACTGTGTTTTAAAACAAATCTGTAGAATTATTCCATTGAGATAGACACAGCCTCACAATGACTCTCTTTATTGTGAACAGTCCTTAATACCATTATAACAGCTATCTATGGCACTTATATAACCCCCATTACCATAGTATTTGAGCACTTCCCAATCTTTAATGAATTTATCCTCAAAACAACCCTGGTGATATAGGGAATTATTGTTACCATCTTACAGACATGGAACTGAGGAACAAAAAGACCAAGTGAAGGAAGTCTGTTACAGAAATGAGAATTGAACCTGGGTCTCCCAAGTTCCAGACCTAATTTATCATCTGTTCCTATGCTATCACAAAAAAAAAAAAAAAAGATTTTGGCCAGAGCATAAAAAAATTAAGTACTGTTTTCATGACCATGACATTGTTATTAACCATTGTATATAAAGCTGTCTAAACAGAGAGTGGGGAAGGCTAAGTGAGGAAGGAGAGAATAGGGAAAACGAGATGGTGGAATTGTGACATTTTACAAGTGAGTTTAAATAAAGGACTCTCATTCAAGACTACTGACTACTTGTTCTTGTCAGTTAAAATTCAACAATGACAGTATGTGTCCTGTCATGTAAGTCAGGCAGCTCTACACTAAAAAGTTAAATTGACCCAACTATGTCGCTCAGGGGTGTGAAAAATCCATAGTGACAGAGATAAGCCGACCTAACCCCTGATTTAGATGGTGCTAGGTCAGTGGAAGAATTCTTCTGTCAACCTAGCTGCTGCTTCTCGGGAAGGTGGATTAAGTATAGCGATGGGAGAACTCCTCCTGTCACTGTAGTGAGTGGCTGGCTAGACTGTACTGCTGCGGCTTGCCGTTGTAGAGGTTTAAGTGTGGGTGTAGCCTCAGGGTATGTCTATACTATGAAATTAGGTCGAATTTATAGAAGCCGGTTTTATAGAAATCGGTTTTATACAGTCGATTGTGTGTGTGTCCCCACATAAAATGCTCTAAGTGCATTAAGTTGGCAGACCGCGTCCACAGTACCGAGGCTAGCGTCGACTTCTGGAGCGTTGCACTGTTGGTAGCTATCCCACAGTTCCCGCAGTCTCCGCCACCCATTGGAATTCTGGGTTGAGATCCCAATGCCTGATGATGCAAAAACAGTGTCGCGGAGGGTTCTGGGTACATGTCGTCAGGCCCCTCCCCCTCCGTCAGAGCAACGGCAGACAATCGATTTGCGCCTTTTTACTTGGGTTACCTGTGCAGACAACATACCACGGCAAGCATGGAGCCCGCTCAGCTCATCGTCACCATATGTCATCTGGGTGCCGGCAGACGTGGTACTGCATTGCTACACAGCAGCAGCTAATTGCCTTTTGGCAGTAGATGGTGCAGTATGACTGGTAGCCATCATCGGCTATCTGGGTGCTGGCAGAAGTGGGGCTGCATTGCTATACAGCAGCAGCTCCTTGCCTTTTGGCAGTAGATGGTGTATTACGACTGGTATCCATCATCGTCGTATTCCTCAGTGAGTTCGATCAGAGGCACCTGGGCAGACATGTTTTGTCTCCTGGAGACTCAGTCCTGCCGGCAGTCCTATTGAACCGTCTTGACGATGATGGCTAGCAGTCGTAATACAGTATCTTCTGCCAAGCACCCAGAAGATGCCGATGGCTATCAGTCATGCTGCACTGTCTGCTGCCAGCTTAAGATGTAAAAAATAGATGGACCAGATTTGTTCTGTATTCATTTGCTTCCCCCTCCCTCCGTGAAATCAACGGCCTGCTAAACCCAGGGTTTTGAGTTCAATCTTTGGGGGGGCCATTCTGTGTGACAGTTGTTTGTGTTTCTCCCTGATGCACAGCCACCTTTGTTGATTTTAATTCCCTGTATCTGTAAGCCATGTCGTCACTCGCCCCTCCGTCAGACAATAGTTTCGCGCCTTTTTTCAGCCCAGACACCATAGCACTGGGATCATGGAGCCCGCTCAGCTCACCATGGCAATTATGAGCACTATGAACACCACGCGCATTGTCCTGGAGTACATGCAGAGCCAGAACATACCAAAGCAAAACCAGGCGAGGAGGCGATTGCAGCGATTGCAGTGCGGTGACGAGAGTGATGAGGAAATTGACATGGACATAGATCTCTCACAAACTACAGGCCCCAGCAATGTGCAAATCATGGTGTTACTGGGGCAGGTTCATGCCGTGGAACGCTGATTCTGGGCCCGGGAAACAAGCACAGACTGGTGGGACTGCATCGTGTTGCAGGTGTGGGACGATTCCCAGTGGCTTTGATACTTTCGCATGCGTAAGGGCACTTTCATGGAACTTTGTGACTTGCTTTCCCCTGCCCTGAAGTGTCAGAATACCAGGATGAGAGCAGCCCTCACAGTTGAGAAGCGAGTGGCGATAGCCCTGTGGAAGCTTGCAACGCCAGACAGCTACTGGTCAGTCGGGAATCAATTTGGAGTGGGCAAATCTACTGTGGGGGCTGCTGTGATGCAAGTAGCCAACGCAATCAAAGACCTGGTGATATCAAGGGTAGTGACTCTGGGAAACGTGCAGGTCATAGTGAATGGCTTGCTGCAATGGGATTCCCAAACTGTGGTGGGGCGATAGACGGAACCCATATCCCTATCTTGTCACCGGAGCACCAAGCCACCGAGTACATAAACCGCAAGGGGTACTTTTCAATGCTGCTGCAAGCCCGGGTGGATCACAAGGGACGTTTCACTAACATCAACGTGGGATGGCTGAGAAAGGTACATATGCTTGCGTCTTCAGGAACTCTGGTCTATTTCAAAAGCTGAAGAAAGGGACTTTCTTCCTGGACCAGAAAATAACCATTGGGGATGTTGAAATGCCTATCGTTATCCTTGGGGACCCAGCCTACCCCTTAATGCCATGGCTCATGAAGCCGTACACAGGCAGCCTGGACAGTAGTCAGGACCTGTTCAACTATAGGCTGAGCAAGTGCCGAATGGTGGTAGAATGTGCATTTGGACATTTAAAAGCGTGCTGGCGCAGTTTATTGACTCGGATAGACCTCAGCGAAGCCAATATTCCAATTGTTATTGCTGCTTGCTGTGCGCTCCACAATATCTGTGAGAGTAAGGGGGAGACATTTATGGCGGGTTGGGAGGTTGAGGCAAATCGCCTGGCCACTGATTACGCGCAGCGAGACACCAGGGCAGTTAGAAGAGTACAGCAGGGCGTGGTGCGCATCAGAGAAGCTTTGAAAATGAGTTTTGTGACTGGCCAGGCTACGGTGTGAAACTTCTGTTTGTTTCTCCTTGATGAACCCTCCGCCTCCCTCCCCCCCCAGTTCACTCTACTTCCCTGTAAACTAACCACCCTCCCTTCCCCCTTCGAGCACCACTTGCAGAGGCAATAAAGTCATTGTTACTTCACATTCATGCATTCTTTATTAATTCATCACACAACTAGGGGGATAACTGCCAAGGTAGCCTGGGAGGGGTGAGGGAGGAGGGAAGGAAAAGGACACACTGCAGTTTAAAACTTTAAAACTTTAACACTTATTGAAGGCCAGCCTTCTGATGCTTGGGCAATCATCTGGGGTGGAGTGACTGGGTGGCCAGAGGCCCCCCCCACTGCGTTCTTGGGCGTCTGGGTGAGGAGACTATGGAACTTGGGGAGGAGGGCTGTTGCGGCGGTCTCTGCTCCTGCTGCCTTTCCTGCAGCTCAACCATATGCTGGAGCATATCAGTTTGATGCTCCAGCAGCCGGAGCATCGACTCTTGCCTTCTGTCAGCAAGCTGATGTCACCTATCCTCTTCAGCCCGCCACTTGCTCTCTTCAGCCCGCGATTCAGCCCGCCACCTCTCCTCTCGTTCATATTGTGCTTTTTTGCACTCTGACATTGATTGCCTCCACGCATTCTGCTGTGCTCTGTCAGCATGGGAGGACATCTGGAGCTCCGAGAACATATCATCCCGAGTCCGCTGTTTTCTCCTTCTAATCTTCACTAGCCTCTGTGAAGGAGAAACATTTGCAGCTGGTGGAGGAGAAGGGAGAGGTGGTTAAAAAAGACACATTTTAGAGAACAATGGGTACACTCTTTCACGTTAAATTTTGCTGTTCATATTACACAGCACATGTGCTTTTGTTACAAGGTCGCATTTTTCCTCTTATATTGAGGGCCTGTTGGTTTGGTGTGAGAGATCACTCACGCAGTGCCAGGCAACAGATTTCGGCTTGCAGGCAGCCATGGTAAGCCACAGTCTTTTGGCTTTTTTAACCTTCTTAACATGTGGGAATGGTTTCAAACAGTAGCGCCCTCATTTCCCATACCAAGCACCCGTTGGGTTGGCCACTTAAAATGGATTTGCAATGTAAAAGGAGGGGCTGCGGTTTCCGGGTTAACATGCAGCACAAACCCAACTACGCCCCCCACACACCCAATTCTCTGGGATGATCACTTCACCCCTTCCCCCTACCGCGTGGCTAACAGTGGGGAACATTTCTGTTCAGCCGAGCAGGAACGGGCACCTCTGAATGTCACCTTAATAAAATCACCCCATTTCAACCAGGTGACCGTGAATGATATCACTCTCCTGAGGATAACAAAGGAAGATAAGGAATGGATGTTGTCTGCATGCCAGCAAACACCGGGACCGTACGCTGCCATGCTTTGTTATGCAATGATTCCAGACTATGTGATACTGGCCTGGCGTGGTAAAGTGTCCTACCATGGCGGACGGGATAAGGTACCCCTCCCCAGAAACCTTTTGCAAAGGCTTTGGGAGTACATGAAGGAGAGCTTTCTGGAGATGTCCCTGGAGGATTTCCGCTCCATCCCCATACATGTTAACAGACTTTTCCAGTAGCTGTACTGGCCGCGATTGCCAGGGCAAATTAATCATTAATCATTAAACACGCTTGCTTTTAAACCATGTGTAATATTTACAAAGGTACACTCACCAGAGGTCCCTTGTGTGCCCTCAGGGTCTGGGAGCACACCTTGTGTGAGTTCGGGGGTTACTAGTTCCAGGTTCAGGGTGATAAACGTATCCTGGCTGTTGGGGAAACCGGTTTCTTCCCTTCTTTGCTGTGAGCTATCTTCATTGTCTTCATCATCATCTTCCTCATACCACGAACCCGCTTCCCTGTTGGTGATTCTCCATTGATGGAGTCAAAGCACACGGTTGGGGTAGTGGTGGCTGCACCCCCTAGCATGGCATGCAGCTCCGTGTAGAAGCGGCATGTTTGCGGCTCTGCCCTGGACCTTCTGTTTGCCTCTCTGGCTTTGTGGTAGGCTTGCCTTAGCTCCTTAATTTTCACGCGGAACTGCTGTGCGTCCCTGTTATGGCCTCTGTCCTTCATGGCCTTTGAGATTTTTTCTAATACTTTGCCATTTTGTTTACTGCTACGGAGTTCAGCTAGCACTGATTCATCTCCCCATATGGTGAGCAGATCCCGTACCTCCCGTTCTGTCCATGCTGGAGCTCTTTTGCAAACCTGGGACTCCATCATGGTTACCTGTGCTGATGAGCTCTGCGTGGTCACCTGTGCTCTCCGCACTGGGCAAACAGGAAATGAAATTCAAAAGTTCGCGGGGCTTTTCCTGTCCACTTGGTCAGTGCATCTGAGTTGAGAGTGCTGTCCAGAGTGGTCACAATGAAGCACTGTGGGATAGCTCCCGGAGGCCAATAACGTCGAATTCTGTCCACACTACCCCAAATCCGACCCACAAAGGCCGATTTTAGCACTAATCCCCTCATCGGAGGTGGAGTAAAGAAACCGGTTTAAAGGGCCCTTTAAGTCGAAAAAAAGGGCTTCGTCGTGTGGACGTGCCCAGGCTTAATTCGATTTAACGCTGCTAAATTCAACCTAAACTTGTAGTGTAGACCAGGCCTCAGTTTGCAGACAGGACTTTTCCTTGAACAGCTCTTTACTTCTTGAACCTGCACTCTGTTTCAGGGGCAGAAAGTAGGTGAAAATGGTATTCCTGGAAAATCTCAGAGAGAAACAAAAGAAATCTTTCCATGCCGCTTTTCTTTAATGGTATGGGTTTGCTGGATCACCTCTTGTCTTGTTGCATACAAGAAATAGCTCTCAGGGTGATAGAATGTTTTCACAATAAACTGTTTCACAGAAATCAAATGCCTCAGCTTTACTTCAGTGTTTAATCACCTGCGAAAGAAATTTATTTCCTCATATATCAGAGGGGGGTAGCTGTGTTAGTCTGGATCTGCAAAAAGCAACAAAGAGTCCTGTGGCTGTTAGTCTATAAGGTGCCATAGGACTCTTTGTTGCTATTTCCTCATATATTTCTTCTAAGTGATCATTCTCTTAGGTAAGCATAACTTGTAATATCTCTTTTCTGAAGAAAGTTAGATGTCCAGGCTTGTACAGTCAGTCCCTTTATCAGTTCTTTATCATTCTCTAAGGGCTTTGTGGTTATCTTAAGAAGCAGGAAAGGGAGGCGTAGCACAGCTGTACTGAGCTGAAGTACTTCAGAACGGAATGTTTTTCCATGCTCTTTTTAAGTGTTACGGATTGAAGCTATCAGAATAATAAATAAATAAAAAGATCTGAATCAAAATCCTGATCAGATACCAGAAGCCTCCTTATGGTCTTAGGAGTTTAATTTCCATTTAAACAACAATAAATACAGGCATAAAGGTTTAAGATGAATTATGTAAGCCCTTTAGCCATAGCCATTACATTCTGCCACAAAAAATGAGCTGCTGTTCTCACTTTGTTTTATAGGCTCAGTGTAGCCTGTTGTTATTGTAGCTGCCAAATAAAAACCAGCAAGCCATGCAAATGAAAATATAATATTTTATGCTTTTATAGTCTCAGGATAAACAACCATGTGCAATTTTACAATTTTTTTTCCAGTTTGCACTGACATGCCTCAACCTTCAGGAGACTTTGACTATGGAAGGAGAAACCTTCTCCTCTTTGGCAGCTTCTCAGTTTGGATCCCTCAATCTCCTTTGGCTCGACACAGCTACCCTCTAATGGGCTGAGAGAACTGTGCTACAGTTTTCAACTTCAACTTTGTCACAGACTTGTCTTTAGGATGACCAGATGTCCTGATATTATTGGGACTGCCCCAATATTAGGGGCTTTGTCTGATATATGCAACTATACGCTCCCCTTGAAAAAAAAGTGTTTCGATTTTTCACACTTGCTATCTGGTCACCCTACTTGTGTTTCTCTGCAATTTGTAGCTTTCTAGCATTATGAAGAAAAGAGGGATTATGGGTCTTTTCATAGAATGAAAATACTGTTGATTTAAAAGTACAGCTGCTCCCCAGGTTACGCAAACCCGATTTACGGAAAAAGTTCCGTAAGCTTTTTTTTTTTTTTTTTTGCGTAATTGTCGGGTATACGAGCCCGACTTATGCAAAATTCAATGTACACAAGGTGTTCCGGAACAGAATGCTTGCATAAGTCAGGGAGTGTCTATATTTCCAGCCTTCAAATTCTTCCAGACCTCAGTGTCTACCAACTAGCACAAATATCCTGTGATTTCTTTGGAGACGGGTTCCCATGAGATTTGCAGCACTCAGTGAATGTGCGGGGAGGAAAATCAGATTGGGTTACCTCAAAAGAGAACTGCAACTGCAGAAGAGTAGCCAAGGCATATGATGCCATATTCAATATATCTGGGACAAAATGCATAACATCATGTGTTAATATGCGCAAGTAACACTGGTTGTGTGGCCTGGAGGAAAAGGATGCAAGAAGGAATCGAAGTAGGGCAACATCTCATCCAGGAGATATGGAAAATAGTAATGTATAATGGGCACGAGTTAAGGTACTTCAACCTAATTGCAGCAGAGAGCCACTAATACAACAAAGAATAGGAGCTTATGTTGACAGTTGAATTGAACCCAGAGTACTAACACATGGCTTTTACTTCATGACCCGTGCCCTCAGATCACATGGCTTTGTTGCCAGCACAGAGTGCCCGAGGCAAAGCAACAGCGGGGTTCGTTGCCCAGTGTGCTTTGCGCCAATAAACACACCAGGGGGAGAAGCAAACAAAGTTTATTTGGGATCCCAAAGCGGTGCTAGGAGACAGGCACGTCTCAGATCAAGCACACTAACAGAAACAGTTTTTCTTCTTTTATACATTTTGCAGTTAAGCCTCACCCCTCCCTTTCCCCTCTAGCCCTCCCTTTCTCCCCCCCCCCATTCCTCCCTCTACCCCTCCCGTCCCTGGTAATAGTTACTAAGCAAATAACGATTACATTTAAGCAGTTAAGTTATTCTTGGCATCTATAAGCCTAGCTTGTTAGTAACTTCTTTAAACCGTTATCTTGTCCTTTTTCCCTTCAGCCAGAAACATGCAGGCCTCATTATTACCGCTTGAGCAGGGGGTTGCACACAGATAACTGGTTGCTTACATATTCCAATTGCACCTGGCTTTTGAGGTTGATTAGAGTTTAAACATGGAAGGATAGAGTTTGGTTCACTTAAGCCTAGTGCAGGAAGGCTTCATTGACACTTAGTGGCCTTCCACCCTCCCGAGTTACCTAGGGTGATGCCTAGTGACGTCAACAGCTTCACTCCCCTTTGCCATGTACCTTCCTTTCCTTTTGCACAGCTGTTGCCTGGTCTATGTATATTTTGTAACTATAGCCACTACATTTTATATTTTATGCTTCACAGTGGGAGCTATGTTGGAATTCTGGCACCCACTTTTGTGCATAGATTTTTACGTTTTTTTCCTCCTTCCACACCTTTTACACAAGATGATAACATATGGCCTTGGGTGATTAAATGATTTAGTCAATGAACTGAGCAGAAAGAACAGGCTGATTGGAAGAAGACAGCTTCTGTTTAGGCACAAATGTCTTTGTAATCAACAATAAGAGGAAAGGAAATACAGAACAAGCACAAGAAAATTTAATTGGGTTTTGTTTAAATATTGTATTTTTAAGGTGTGCCTTAAAAAGTGAAATAGTAGTGTGGCCACAATAAATTAATTATAATTTCAGTAGTATGCCCTCCATTAAACGGAACAAGAGGCAGATGTACACAGATGTGTGCACCAAATATATGGAGACCAAATGAAAAAATAAGTTAACAGTAGTTCTTTCTTTCTTTCTTTCTTTCTTTCTTTCTTTCTTTCTTTCTTTCTTCTGTAAAGCTAGGTCTGACTTTCTTTTGACTTTTGAACAATCATTCCTGCAGAGCTTAATGTTCAGTCAGCATACTAAATGAAAAGCACTTCATGCTTTTGTACTTTTTAATAATGAAGCAAATTACAATATGCATCAGGTAGATATGCAGCCTCAAAGGGAAATGGAAGATGTTACCCAAAATTATGTTGATCAGACTGGAAACTAGCAGCCAGGTCATTCTTGTAGGCCAAGATAAAATATTTTTGTATTGGTTCTGGTGGTGATGAGTTATCCTTACAGTAGAACCCCTATTTTACAAACTAACTGGGGACTGAGTTCATAAAAACCACAACGTTCATAAAATTTAACATCTCAAAATTACAGTAAGTACATGCCCCAGTTGCAGTATGGTGCATCGCATCACTTTCACCTTGTCCTTCAAACTACTGTAAAGCAATTTGCAATGCACTGAAGGCATCAGCACATGGAAGGATGTCAACTTGTTCTTCATTAACGTCACTTTCATTATGGGATTTCCCTCCCTCCTGTCACAGGGTACTCACTCACCACGGGTGGTGTCTCCTCATGGCTGCTCTAAGGAATAGCTTTCTTCCAGGTCTGACACCTCCCCTTGTGGTCTCTCAACCCATTGTCCTCTCTCTTACTCTGCAGCTCCCCTCTTGCTCTAAGAGCAGTAGTTTCCTCGTTGTGATGCAGCCTGCTGGCCAGTTCACTATGTGGTTTTCCCTTCCAGGGTATAGAATCTCACCGGACCCATCAGTGGCTGACAGGAGAACTCAAGCCTGCTCACTACTCTGGGTTCCAGCCCTGGAAGTCTACAACACGCCACCAATGTCTGCTCAGTCCCCAGCTTTGCTACTCTCTCCCTGGGCTGCTTCTTAATCCGCTTTCCACAAGCTTTCTTTCCCACTTGTCTGCTGGGTACACCCTTCCCTCAGGGCCAGGCTCCCAGGGTCCTACTCTTTCCTTGGGTTCCCTCCTTCCCTCTCTAATGCATAGATAGCTCAGCCCACACCTGCTCAGCTGAGCTCCAAATTCCTAACAGGAGTTGCTTCTCCAGCCTAACCCCCCTACGTGTGGCCTATCTCACTAATTGGCCCTTTTTCAGCTTCCCTCACTTTTTCAGGGCTGGTATGGAGTGAACACCCCATCACACACCCTCACAGTGGGAAAATGTTTTGTATAACTGGTCCTTTATAAGATTGGTGTTCATAAAATCAAGGTTTGATTGTATTTGGTGAAAGTGACATTAATATTCAGAGACGAATTGTGCTAGACTCCAGTTTTCAAGTCTCCAGCCATTCAGTCTTGAGATGACTCCATTGTTCTAGATAACCATTTTGCTCACGCTATGGTACTTGATCCCATGCATAAAGAATGGGTCATTTATCTCACAAGCTGTCCCCGCATAAAGTAGCAGCTGTTATTTAAAGACTTGCAAGTCTGTACACCAGAAAAGGGTAGCAGAACTGGGAGAAAGTACACCAGCCCGTCATCAATCATAAATATTGGTCTTTATGAGTAATCACACGGGTGCTGGTGCTGGTCATGGTAGTGGAGAAACTTTACCTCATGGTGCTGCTATTCCCCCACATTATACCATGTGAAAGGAGAGAGAAATTTCTGACCAGTTATGCTGAGATGAGCTCTTAACTGAGCACATCCTGATGACTTATCCAGCATAGCTAAAGCTGGTAAGAATTACTGATCCAGTCAGACTGGCACAATATACTATACACCAGGGGTTCTCAAACTGGGGGTCGGGACCCCTCAGGAGGTCATGAGGTCATTACATGGGGGTCGCAAGCTGTCAACCTCCACCCCAAACCCCGCTTGCCTCCAGCATTTATAATGGTGTTAAATATATTTAAAAGTGTGTTGAATTTATTAGGGAGGGGGGTCGCACTCAGAGGCTTGCGATGTGAATGGGGTCGCCAGTAAAAAAGTTTGAGACAATTCAAAGACTGCATTATATTACCTTGGAGATCCTCCAACCATGGTTCCCCAGAGAGACAATTCAGTTCCATAGTGACATCACTTCACCATCATGCTTGAGGTTGGATTCAGAAAATATTTAACTTTTAATTTTTCTGAAAATCAAACTGTCATCAATTAACTTTTGTTGTGGCTCAGAATAAAAATGTATGAGTGTCAGCAGCACCAGTCCTAACTTTCATTCTCTGGGATCAGAAAATAGAGAGCGGCTCTGCTGTCACCTCTACTTCCATTTTACTACAAACATTTCTAAAATAGCTTTCACTATACTGAGGCACCTGTTTCTGCTTTCCTTCTTAATCAAACCAGCAGCAATACCTCATTGGTAACTGAGTCTCATTGGACTGAGATGATCCATACAATATAGATACAAGACAACTGGCCTGAGTGGTTTCAGTCCATTGTTTATTCTTTTCTAAGAGCAAAGTAGAGGGAATAAATGGTAATTATGGTACCTCACAATACACCTAGACAACAGATTCAGGGGCTTCTGCAAAAGAAAATAACAAAATCCATGAAGTATCCAGAGGTTCCAGGGATTGTCAGAGGGCGCTATCAACTATAGAATTGTGTTACAATTAGAAGAAAAGATTAAAAACTGTCGAACAGAGGGTACAAGCAAAATGTGCTAGTTGATCAGGAAAGTATTGAAGGTCAAGCCTTTAAAGGGCTTCATATTATAATGGCAATGTTTTAAAATTACTTACAGGTTTGGCCCTCAGTCTTGTGGTTTTACCCTAGACTTTTTGTGACTCAACATTACCCTCTTTGTACCCACCTTTAGAACAGAATTTGATCTTGTACAGTCTAATGCTGTATACTCAAGCGATTTCAAAGCCCTTAGCAAAGTAATGAATTAAATCTGGGTATTACACTAAGTGCAGGGAAACATGGCAGCTACAATACAACATGCTCAGCAATAGTTCATCATCCACTGCCTTTGAAGTTGGAAGCAGATCTTTTTTATGTTGAGAAGTAATGGTGAGCCATGTGGAGGTTCACCATTCCTCTTTTCAAAACATGACACGGGATCTCCAACTTCGATCAGAGACAGACAAAGAGGATCTCGGTTTTAATGAATTATTAGAAGGACAGGACCTTTAACAGAGCTGGAACCCCTCCCATGGTACTACTCTGCAGCGTCAGCACTGGTTATGAGCCAAAGGCCTTCAGGCTTACTTGTTGCCTGAAGGATACAAACTAAAGTCAGCAGGCACAAAGATGCAAGAGCTTTTCCCAGTGTTGCACCAAAACTGTAATATATTCTCCCAAACAGTATTTGTGCAATAAATGGGATTAATTTCTTATTTTATAATAAATTGAAAACAGTCCTATTTTCTCTGGCTTATGAATGTTCTTAGTTTAAATTTTGTGATTTTGTATAGTACCTTGGGATGCCTGACATGAACAGTGCTTTATAAATGTACATAGGAGCCAGATGTATTGCCAGATGTTTATGTCCCTTTACAGCAAATCTTCCCAACCCTTTCCAGCTGAACAACTCCTGTTTATATTTAAAATTTTGTACAGAGACTCAATTAGTCCATTGGCTTCAAATGAATTACTCACATCAGTTAAATTACACATATATAAGTATTAGGAAGATAAGGCCTTAGTGCACTAGACAGACAACTGAAGATATAACATACATCAAGAAGGAAAATGGGGAGGAAGGACATGGGTTTCAGCCATGATGATATGGTTACTCACTTCAGGCATACATATTGGCAATTCAAATGTATGTACATGCATGTGTTTACGTAAAATATAGTTTAAATGTATCTGTGTAAATACATGTAAAATATGTTTAAAATATATAATATAAAAATAAATGTAAATCCATTTTTAGCAAATGCTTTTGAAATTAGTTTTTAATGTTATTTAAATTAGTTTTAAGAGTTATATGAATTAGGTGAGGGTGCAGGCTTAGCAAAAAGATTTTGGAAAGGCATTCCAGACATAGGAGAGAGGCACTAATTTTTGTCAAGAGAAGATGAAAGGGTGTCCGAGAGGAATTGATGGGGTGAGGTGAGGGGGAAGAGACTAGGTTTGAGCTGTTGGGCCTTGAAGACAGGGATGCAATGCATAATACAATGTGGAGTCCATGGCATGATTCAAAAAAGGGACAGGTTACCTAGTTGAAGCAATAAGCAAGTAAGATTTTGGTGGCAGCAGTTTGGATGGGCTGGAAGGGTTTGAGATTAGTATAAAAAAATCCAAGGAGTCTGCAGTAGTCAAGATGGAAGGTAAGATGTTTATGAGCATTCTGCCCACGAGAACCTAAAGAATAGGGTGGATTTTTGTAATGGTTGTGGAGGAAAGAGAAGCAGGATTATTACAAGATGGGCACCTGGACTCCAGATGCTACACAGTATGCAAAGTGATGCTGTCAAATAAGCTAGCCAAAATAGGACTTGGTGTACCTTTTTTATAATGCTGTAAGTTAGTGAAGTATGCTTTCCAGATGAAATAATTATACAAAAATTTATATAAAAAGAGACATATTTTCATTCCATTTTGGATTCACATAATATAGCTGTTTTCCTTTTGATTCTTGTTCTATTGTTACTTTTGTGCACTTTTCTGTCTACATACATTCATACTGGAGTTATATGCTATCTTTTAACCTGAAATGGTGGGGGGGAAATCACACACACACATGCCCCGCAAACTACTTCTTTGCTAAGAACACACTATTGTTGAAAGATGCACAGAAAATGCCATTCAATATCAGCCTACACATAGTGAGGGTTTATGGTGAATGTGAGCAGGGACTTTTACCAGCTGTAGTAGTCTTGGTGATTTCCAACTTGTCTTGGCAACTGTCCTGTGTTTACCAAAGTCCTCAGCTGTTCAAGTCTGGCCCCTGCTGCCTTTGATTGTTATACATATTCTAACCCACCACAAAGCTGTGTGCAGCTGTGACACCAAGCCTTGTCCTTGTTGCTGTGGCCCAACAGCAGGCCTGAACAATCCCTACCCCCCCATTGTTTTCACTCCCCATTGAGCCCGGACAGCACCAAAGTCCCTGGCCTCACTTCTAGTGATCGTTCTTGCCATAGAGGAAAGCATACACTTTGCCAGTGGATTATTTAACTGTTTGCTTAAACAATAGTAGAATTCTGGAGACTGGAAATCCTGAGTTCTGTCCCTGGGTCTGGGAAGGAAGTTCGATCAAACAGAGGAAGGACAACCCAGGCCTGTAGATTTGGTATATTCTGTCTCAAAGGCAACTTGGCTGAGTAACAGAGGTCTGTTACATTACAAACTTGGGTTTAATTCTAAGTTCTGCCTTAAGTGACCTCGGGCAATCTCTTGTAGAATAGTTTCAGAGTAACAGCCGTGTTAGTCTGTATCCGCAAAAAGAAGAACAGGAGTACTTGTGGCACCTTAGAGACTAACAAATTTATTAGAGCATAAGCTTTCGTGGACTACAGCCCACTTCTTCGGATGCATATAGAATGGAACATATAATGAGGAGATATATATATATACACACATACAGAGAGCATAAACAGGTGTTGTCTTACCAACTCTGAGAGGCCAATTAATTAA